>NC_057809.1:360194592-360202515 GCF_018294505.1 Triticum aestivum
GGGGAAGTGGGGGGGTGTGGTGGTGGATCGGGCTAGGGTTCGAGGGTGGTGAGGGGTTATGCGGGGAGAGGTTGGCCGGCCGGGGTGGGCTGGCCGACTGGGCCGGCCGGTTGGCTAGCTGGGTCGGTTGGCCCGGGGGTTTGGGGGGTTTCTTTTTCTTTTTTTTGTTAGTTTGTTTTCTTTTATTTATTTTCTCCTCTGTTTTAATTCAATTCAAAATATTTATGCATCTTATAAAACTGTGTCTTCTACACCATAATTATCTATGTAATATCTAGTACAAACCGAACAATTTTATTTTAATGTTTGAAAACTTTTATTATTTACCAAATTTTCAATTTGAATTTTGAATCGGTTTCGAACTAACTCGAGATTAGCAACTATAATCGAGGTGACGTGGCATCACTAGCAGAGGATCACTGTAGCTTAATTACCCGGGCGTCACAATTCTCCTCCACTACAAGAAATCTTGTCCCGAGATTTAGGAGCGGTTATAAGGGGGGAAGGGATTTGGTTACGAAATTCTAACGAATCTTCTCGTCTTTGGTTGCTCTTCTCGAAGAGGTGGATCCATTACGTTGAAGTCTTCATTTCTCTGCTCCAGGTCATCATGATAGAGCCGTCATCCTTTCTTCGGGATCTCCAACGTACTAACGAATCAATAAGGAGAAGCTCGGCTATGACAAAGAGGCTTATGGGGGAACAATCTGGGGGTTAACCCAAGAATCAGCATAAGAGTATCTCTCGAGTTGAACATATAAAATACATCGAGAGTAAGGTACGAAGGTACAATAAGAGGTTCCAAGCGGATAGATAGTTGCTCGAGGCCTAACCAGAGTGAGAAAGGGGCTCAGAGTAGCGAGAGTAGGTATTGCGTCAGATACCATAATAGGGCACTAGGAAGGTGGCCCATGAATTAAATACGAAGCCAAGTGTGGGGAATAACCATTGGAAACAGGGTTGTACAGGAGAGTCAGGTTTTGATCCTGTGGAACCGTGGGTTATGGGCCCACCATGTGGGTTAAAAGCGGGAAGGCGCTAATATTTGCACGGTCAAGATAACAAGGTATGTCAGAGGATAGCATGTGGGTTTTGTTGTCAACAATGTCGGTACCAAGGGCGAGGGACGAAGAGAACCATTTTCCTGCTCGTTGAACGAGGCGGACCAATAGGCAAAGTTCTCGTCCATCGGCGGTTACCGGAAGTCATCAACAGTAGAAACAGGGTTACACCAGACAGGAAGGTACACCGAGGTGTTTACCTAAGCAGGGGATTACCACTGCTCGGTTAAGTAGTTTGCAAGTAAGTTTGAACAAAACAACGGGAAGGAAAATGTGCTTAAACACGTATATCAGGGGTATATCCTTCCCAAGGACAAGCAAAGCATGATATCCATGACAGGATATTATGTAGAAAACTCCTTAGGTAGGGAAGAGAAATTTCATGATATTACCCACACAGCGGTGTTTGGATAATTGAGCAGGAAACATTTATCATTGGGCTTCAAATGTTCTTGTTGAAAATTGGAGTACCATAGACATGCTTCGAGATAGCATTGACATGGTCTTCAAGCAAAAGGTCAGACTTTGGATATAGGAAGGATCCATTAGGAACAACTTGTAGGATAAGTCTTACAATTTCCTCAGGGAAGAATGGCTAAACTTGCTAAAAAGGATACTATAATAATAGGTCCTCCACCCAGGGGGGGGGGTGCTAGGCATGACATCATGTTACCAGGTCATCAAAGGACCAACGTTATAACTCTTGAAAATATGTTCCAACCACCATATCTGATGGAGATTCAGATATGATGGGTGTCAGGATACCTCAGGCTCAGGATGCCCGAGAAGAAAGGTGCAACACAAATTGACGGGATGACACTGTAAGATTCTCGGGAAATGAACTAAGAAGTGATTTTCGTTAACAAGAGTTCATCATTAACCCAAGGAGAGGATGATGAGGTGGCTGATGGACTCAGTGATAATTCAACGAGGTATCCAAAAGATGGATCTCCACAATTATGTGGATAAGGGGATAACATCTGTCAGATTAAACAATAAAATGGGATATGCTCGAGGAAAACATACATAATTAAACATTGGTTGAACGGTGCGCCCGAAATACGGGTTGGGTTGCACGACCAATGTCGGAATGGTGATTCAATAATCAATAGACTAAGAATGAACGGCCGACTATTAACTTCAAAGCAATAGGGTTGCTAGGAGTGCAGGATCCAAACAGCACCGTTCACTTGTTGGTACCCCGGTTGGAATCAACACGAGGACCATGAAAGAGTGGTGATGGTGAGTAGTATCACTATACCAAGAACTCTTTAAGAGGTGGAGCAGTCCTCACAACATCCTTGATACTAAAAGATGGTAATACTCCAAGCTAAGAAAGAACAAATGCTGGATAGTAGGGATCTCAAGGTATAACTCAAAACACGAACAAGTTTGTGTTGAACGGAAGGCAAATAAGTGGTCAAAGGTAACACAAATCATCAGGTGCAAGGATGGTATTTCTCATCATGAACTCAATTGATATCCTGGAAGAGCTCATAAGGTTGATGATGATCACGACGCATTTGTCGAGAGATTTCATGAAGATGTAATCAATCAATGATGACATCAAGTCAAAGGAATAATGAAGCGGAAGGTTATTGGAACCACGGGTAGGACACAAACTCGAAATCAAGCTTGCTGTCCAAGGACCAACAGTATGACGAGGAAGATCGATTGTAAGATTAGCTCACCGTCGAATTTTGTGCTCCGAGGAGAAGGACCCGGTAGCACAGTTAAAATTTAGCATGTTAATGATATAGCCGATCAGGCTAGGAATGATGTGATCAGGTACAAACTCGTACTTATAGAAGCTTACTAAAGGGTTGTTGAACCGTAGTGTGGACTCGGTTCAGATATTGGTGTCTTTGAGTGTTTAGTAATTCAGAGCCCGTGAAAAATTGGAATCAGTGGGAACGTAGCACTTGATGAAGAACTCATAAGAAGTTATGCAGTTCCATGATAATCTCGAGATACCAGGGGGTAATACTCGACGACAGATCAAAATAGAGGTTGGACTGGGGTATTGATCCATAGGAGACAATTGTTTTAACTTGTCCGAGAAATGAGCTCAAGAAGAACAATCATGGTCGGAACCACGGTTGCAAGGGATCAATTCACAGATACCATATGTTAGTTATCAAGGAAATAGTTATTGTTACAAGAAGCTTCCATGATAGGATATACATCGTGTCCATGGGCATGAACCCAAAGTTCAAGGTCGACTCCCACTTCTCCAATGCATACCCTTTCATTCACTTCTCGTTTTCGATGAAGTTATAGCGTTGAAATTTTATCTGGCAAAATACCAGAAGAGTACGACTCGTGAAAACTTTCGAGTTCACACATATTAAGGAAGGCATAGGTTCAACCCATCGGGGCATCTTAGAATCCTATACCAGAATCTTTTAGAAGTAATTAACTCAAGCTCGAAGGCAGAGCATGGTTGAGAAAGCAGACGATACAATTTACCAAAGGCATTATGTATCCGAGAAAAAGGCTCACAAGTTTATTGAATATGAAGGGCGTTGTCAGATAAAATCCAACAAAGGAGCTGGTGGTCCACAAGGGATCTGACGTGAGCATCGGTACTCAACTAGAGGAAGCAGATTATAGAAACAACTGACTAACTCAATTGTCAAATGCAAAGGAATTATGATTTCCAAATCAAGGGATCAGAAGCAATGCTCTGATTAGGGGTGGATAAGTTGAATAGCCGTAGGGTACAATCAAAGACAATTGGATTGGTTGAGAACCAATTCCAGTAAAAAGAATGGCAGCTCAGCCGGAAAAGTAATTTATAAGGATCAATGATGATTGCGTGTATTCGCAAACATATTGAGTCAACAGACTCAAAATGGTAATGACAAGGAATGTCAATATGACTACGAGACTTATGGGATTATCCATAATGCAAGCAAGCAAGAATTTCAAGAGCCAAAGGCCCCAAAGGATTTTCGGAAGATCGAATATTATTTCGAAGACTTTTGTGAAACACATGAACAACTGGGGATGAGCGGATACTCGACAAGTGCGAGGATTTATTCGAAGGGGTATTCATGTGGCAAAGAACTGCTAGGCAGTAGGCACAAAGTATTCTCGGAACAATAGAGAAAACTTCGGAGTATCTTGTAATAACAAGATCAATGGGGGATGATCGTATGAATGGCAAGTGTAAGTAGTTATCCATACGGGTTTTCGGTGGTCAGGAATAGCCAAAGTGATGGGCACAAGTCTCGAGAGAACATCAGAGAGTATCTTCGGAATCTTCTGATGTAGCAGGCGATCCTCTGCAATAAGGGGCTCTTCGGGTGGATGCGATCACGAGATCCTAATCTTAGAGTTAGCAAATTCATTTAACCCGAATAGTAGAGAGATCAGAGTCCCAGAGTATAGGTCGAGGAGTAAAAGATCCTACTACCACCCGATGGCGACGTGGGCCCATGGGCCACACAGCCATGTTAGTAAAAGTTTTTGCAACGTCTAGACTCGACTTCGGCCAAGGAGTGTGGAAGGGGGATTCCTACAGGCAGTCGGCTCTGATACCAACTTGTGACGCCCCCGATTTAATCGTACACTAATCATGCATGCAAATGTGTACGATCAAGATCAGGGACTCATGGGAAGATATCACAACACAACTCTAAAACATAAATAAGTCATACAAGCATCATAATACAAGCCAGGGGCCTCGAGGGCTCGAATATAAGTGCTCGATCATAGACGAGTCAGCGGAAGCAACAATATCTGAGTACAGACATAAGTTAAACAAGTTTGCTTAAGAAGGCTAGCACAAACTGGGATACAGATCGAAAGAGGCGCAGGCCTCCTGCCTGGGATCCTCCTAAACTACTCATGGTTGTCGTCAGCGGGCTGCACGCAGTAGTAGGCACCTCCGGGGTAGTAGTCGTCTGGCTCCAGGGCTCCAGCATCTGGTTGCGACAACCAGGTAGAAGGGAAAGGGGGAAAAGAGGGAGAAAAGCAACCGTGAGTACTCATCCAAAGTACTCGCAAGCAAGGAGCTACACTACATATGCATGGGTATATATGTAAAGGGTCATATCGGTGGACTGAACTGCAGAATGCCAGAATAAAAGGGGGATAGCTAATCCTGTCGAAGACTACGCTTCTGGCAGCCTACGTCTTGCAGCATGTAGAAGAGAGTAGACTGAAGTCCTCCAAATAGCATCTCCAAGTAGCATCTCCAAGTAGCATCTCCAGTAGCATCGCATAGCATAATCCTACCCGGCGATCCTCTCCTCGTCGCCCTGTAGAAAAGCGATCATCGGGTTGTATCTGGCACTTGGAAGGGTGTGTTTTATTAAGTATCCGGTTCTAGTTGTCATAAGGTCAAGGTACAACTCCAAGTCGTCCTGTTACCGAAGATCACGGCTATTCGAATAGATTAACTTCCCTGCAGGGGTGCACCACATTCCCCAACACGCTTGATCCCATTTGGCCGGACACACTTTCCTGGGTCATGCCCGGCCGCGGAAGATCAACACGTCGCAGCCCCACCTAGACAAAACAGAGAGGCCAGCACGCCGGTCTAAACCTAAGCGCACAGGGGTCTGGGCCCATCACCCATAGCACACCTGCACGTTGCGTGGGCGGCCGGAAGCAGAACTAGCCCCTTAATACAAGAGCAGGCTTACGTTCCAATCCGGCGCGCGCCGCTCCGTCGCTGACGTCTGAAGTGCTTCGGCTGATACCACGGCGTCGGGATACCCATAACTACTCCCGCGTAGATGGTTAGTGCGTATAGGCTCGTAGCCAACTCAGATCAAATACCAAGATCTCGTTAAGCGTGTTAAATATCCGCGAACGCCGAACAGGGCCAGGCCCACCTGTCTCCTAGGTGGTCTCAACCTGCCCTACCGCTCCGCCACAAAGTAACAGTCGGGGGCCGTCGGGAACCCAGGCCCACCTCTACCGGGATGGAGCCACCTGCCCCTTCAGCCCCCATCTCCGAACAGTATCACAGGTAATGTAACTGTGTAAAGTATATCGTATATGCCCGTGATCACCTCCCGAAGTGATCACGGCCCAGTAGTATAGCATGGCAGACGGACAAGAGTGTAGGGCCACTGATGGTACACTAGCATCCTATACTAAGCAGTAGGATAGCAGGTAATGGTAACAACAGTAGTAGCAAGGACAGGCTATGCATCAGGATAGGAATAACGGAAAGCAGTAACATGCTACACTACTCTAATGCAAGCAGTATAGAGGAGAATAGGCGATATCTGGTGATCAAGGAGGGGGGCTTGCCTGGTTGCTCAGACAAGGAGGGGTCGTCGGTGACGTAGTCGTACTGGGTGGCATCAGCGTCGGTCTCATAGTCTACCGGAGGTAAGATGGGGAAGAAACAATGAATACAATGCAAACATAAACACGACGATGCGTGACGTGACAATGAGCGGTGCTAGGTGTGCCCTAACGTGGTATGAGGTGGTACCGGTGAAGGGGGGAAACATCCGGGAAAGTATTCTCGGTGTTTTGCGTTTTCGGGCAGAGGAGCCGGAGGGGGAAAGTTGCGAGTTCGATAGGTTAGGGGTGTGTGGCGAACGAACGGACTGCGTATCCGGATTCGTCTCGTCGTTCTGAGCAACTTTCATGTTGAAAATATTTTAATCCGAGTTACGGATTAAAAGATATGATTTTCTAAAGATTACATTAATTTCTGGAATTTAATTAATTATTTAATTAATTCGAAAAACAGATTAATGACATCAGCATGATGTCATGCTGACATCAGCAGTCAACAGAGTTGACTTGGTCAACCTGACATGTGGGTCCAGGGGGACCCACCTGTCATCCTCTATTTAGGTTAATTAGGGTTTAGGTTAATTCGTTAGCTTAATTAACTGTTTAGTTTAATTAGTGATTAGGTTAATCTAATCAGGATTAATTAACTTAATTAATTCATTAGATAATTAATTAATTGATAATTAATTTTATTAAATCATTTTTCTATTTATTATTTTTATTTTTAATTCCTTTTTTTATAAAACATTATGGGCATGGGGCCCATCTGTCATAGGCCCCAGGGGCCAAACGGGTGCGGGCGACGGGCGCTGGGCGCCAGCCCGATACGGCGCTCGCCCAGATCGACAGAGGGCCGACCAAAGGCGCAGCGGGGCCAACCGGGGTCGTAGTGGGGCGCCGGCCAGGGTGGTGGGGCGGTGGCCAGCAGGGGTGGCCGTGGGACGGATGCGGGGCCGCGGTGAGCGCGGACGGGCGCTAAGTCGCAGCGGTCGTGGGACGGCAGCGGGGGTGTGCAAAGGGGGCGGAGGACCATGGCGAGGCGCAGGGCCGAGCGCGGTCGGTACGCGGTGGACGGCGCCGGCGTCAGAGAACGAGGGAGAGAGAGGGAGGACGGGGCTCACCGAGCCCTGTAGTTGACCAAAGCCTGCTCGAGGAGGAGTCGGGGCTGGCGCGACGGGGCGGAGGAGTTCATGGCGACGAGCAGCGACGGCAGGGTGGTCCGGCGACGGTGAGGCCTTCGGGCGGCAGCACGGCATCGATAGGGTTTGGGGCGAGCGACGGGGTGACGACGAGGTGGCCGTGGCGGAGGCGTCCCGCGCGGCATCGAGGCGAGGAGGAGACAAGGACGACGGGGCGACACCGTGGCGCTGGGAGGCGGTTTGGCGACGGAGAGGAGGGGCGAGGAGGCCATGACGACAGCAGGCAACGGCGATCCAGGGCGGAGACGGGGAGATCGCCGGCGTCGGGGGTCGAGCTGCGGGGGATCGATCTCGATCCAGATCGGATCGGGAGAGGGGGAGTGGGAGCGAGTGGGGAACGGGATAGGGTTTCGGGTGTCGTGGGCTGCGGGGAGAAGGCCGGGAGGGGCGGCGCTCGG
>NC_057809.1:360202929-360247798 GCF_018294505.1 Triticum aestivum
TGGATCGGGCTAGGGTTCGAGGGTGGTGGGGGGTTATGCGGGGAGAGGTGGGCCGGCCGGGGTGGGCTGGCCGACTGGGCCGGCCGGTTGGCTAGCTGGGTCGGTTGGCCCGAGGGTTTGGGGGGTTTCTTTTTCTTTTTTTTGTTAGTTTGTTTTCTTTTATTTATTTTCTCCTCTGTTTTAATTCAATTCAAAATATTTATGCATATTATAAAACTGTGTCTTCTACACCATAATTATCTATGTAATATCTAGTACAAACCGAACAATTTTATTTTAATGTTTGAAAACTTTTATTATTTACCAAATTTTCAATTTGAATTTTGAATCGGTTTCGAACTAACTCGAGATTAGCAACTATAATCGAGGTGACGTGGCATCACTAGCAGAGGATCACTGTAGCTTAATTACCCGGGCGTCACAGCGGCGCTTGTGTTTGTTGCGTCGTGGTTTGCCGTTGCTATCCCCGGCTTGTGATATGCCAGGTTTGCTTGCTGTATTGCTACTACGAGCCAACCAGCTATCTTCGCCTGCACAAAAGCGAGTCATAAGTGTCGTGAGGGCTGCCATGGATTTTGGCTTCTCTTGGCCGAGGTGCCGGGCGAGCCATTCGTCATGGATATTATGCTTAAATGCCGCTAAGGCCTCTACATCTGGACAGTCGACAATTTGATTCTTCTTGGTTAGGAACCGGGTCCAGAATTTCCTGGCCGATTCCCCTGGCTGCTGAGTTATATGACTTAAGTCGTCAGCGTCCGGTGGTTGCACGTAAGTGCCTTGGAAATTGTCCAGGAATGCCTCTGCCAGGTTCTCCCAACTTCCTATGGAGTTTGACGGCAAGCTATTGAGCCAATGCCGAGCCGTCCCTTTGAGTTTGAGTGGGAGATACTTGATGGCATGTAGGTCATCCCCGCGGGACATATGAATGTGGAGGAAGAAGTCTTCTATCCATGCCGCGGGGTCTGTAGTACCATCGTATGATTCGATGTTTATGTGTTTAAACCCATCTGGGAATTCGTGATCCATTACTTCATCAGTGAAGCATAAGGGGTGTGTGGCGCCTCTGTGCCGGGCTATATCACGACGCGGTTCATACGAGTCTTGTCTGCCGTGTCCGGCTCGGCCGGATTTGCTTTTAGTGTATCCGGCGTGACGATCATCGTCGCGTATTGGTGCGTGCCCCCATGATCCGTAGATCGATCTTGCATATTTTGCCCTGCTGTCCAATACGTCTCGTAGGTCCCGTGTGTTGCCCCAGCCTTGGTATTTTTGATTGAGTGGCGGCGGGGTGCAGGATGAACTTCAGGCTGAAACGCCTCTAGCTCGGCCACGCGGTGGCCGGTCAGCCGCATCGTACACTGGTGATGGAGGTTTCAATGCTTCCTCCTCGAGGTGAGGTAGCAACCTGCGTTTTGGGTAACTCTTGGAGGGACGCTCGAGTTCGTATTCCTCGGCCGCAAGGACTTCGGTCCATCTGTTTGCTAGCAAGTCTTGATCAACTTGAAGCTGTTGTTGCTTTTTCTTCAGGCTATTTGCTGTGGCCATAAGCCAGTGCTTGAAGCGCTCCTGCTCGACGGGATCCTCAGGAACGATAAATTCTTCGTTGCCAAGGCTCACCTCGTCTTCGGTGAGGGGCATGTAATTGTCTCTTTTGGTTCTCCATCTGCCGCCTGCTCTGGAGGGCTAGCTTGTTCATCCTCCCGCTCTACATCATGGTGGAAGGGATTGTGGTTGTCTTTGGCACTATCTGGAGTGTTATTATCTCCTGTGGCAGTATCACTACTTTTGCTGTGGCGGGACTTAGAGCGGCGCCGCTGACGTCGGCGCTTGGGTTGCTTCTTGGAGGGGTCATCCTCCGCTGTCTCGTCGCCATTGCCTTCTTTAGGGGTGTCCACCATCTATACGTCATATGATGAGGTGGCGGTCCAGCGCCCTGTAGGCGGTGGTTCTTGTTCATCTCCTGCATCACCGGCCATACCGTCGATGTCTTCGGAGTCGAAGTCGAGCATGTCGGTTAAATCGTCGATAGTGGCTACTAAGTGGGTGGTGGGTGGGCAGCGAATTTCTTCGTCGTCCGCATCCCATTCTAGCCAGACATAGTTCGGCCAAGGTTCTCCTGACAAGGAGAGAGACCTTAATGAATTTAGCACATCGCCGAAAGGCGAGTGCTGAAAGATATCCACGGAGGTGAACTCCATGATCGGCGCCCAATCGGATTCGATGGGCGCGGATGCAGGCGGCTCGGAGTCCGTGGCCGAAGACGAATCCAGTGGTTCGGTGACACGACTCTCGTAAGGGGTGAAGCCAGCATCCGGCTCTATCACCACTGAGAGTGTGGCCTCCATGGCGGGGTCTATCCCTCCGCTCTCAGATGGCGCAATTTGCTCCGAATTGATGGCCGGAGTAGTTGCAGATGCGATCTCCCGAATACTGTCCGACGACAGAGTTACGTCATGCTCGTCATGACTGTGCGGCGCACCTGGCATGTGCTCGAATCCTTTGAGGATCAAGTCTCCGCGGATGTCGGCAGTGTAGTTTAAGTTTCCGAACCTGGCCTGATGGCCAGGGGCGTAGCTCTCGATCTGCTCCAGATGGCCAAGCGAATTGGCCCGCAGTGCGAAGCCAATGAATACGAAGATCTGTCTGGGGAGGAAAACCTCACCCTGGACCGCATCGTTACCGATGATCGAAGGAGCCATCAAGCCTTACGGTGACGGCACAGTGGAACTCTCAATGAAAGCACCAATGTCGGTGTCAAAACCGGCGGATCTTGGGTAGGGGGTCCCGAACTGTGCGTCTAAGGCGGATGGTAACAGGAGGCAGGGGACACGATGTTTACCCAGGTTCGGGCCCTCTTGATGGAGGTAATACCCTACGTCCTGCTTGATTGTTCTTGATGATATGAGTATTACAAGAGTTGATCTACCACAAGATCGTAGAGGCTAAACCCTAGAAGCTAGCCTATGGTATGATTGTCTCTTGTCCTATGGACTAAACCCTCCGGTTTATATAGACACCGGAGGGGGCTAGGGTTACATAGAGTCTGTTACAAGGGAGGAGATCTACATATCCGTATTGCCTAGTTTGCCTTCCACGCCGAGGAGAGTCCCATCCGGACAAGGGACGGAGTCTTCAATCTTGTATCTTCATAGTCCAACAGTCCGGCCAAAGGATATAGTCCGGTTGTCCGGAGACCCCCTAATCCAGGACTTCCTCAATGATCATGAGATGGATGAAGTTAGAAAGCACAACCTTCTATGCCCTCCTTTTACTTTCTGTTATTTATATTAAATAAAGTCAAAATAGAATTTTCTGTCTGTTATCTGAATTATACATGCAAAAAATACCCCAAAAATAAAAGTTCTCCAAATGCCCTAAAATTTAAATATGATTTTTCTGGAATATTTGAGAATATTTGGCACTGAGAACACAACAGCGGGGCATCCACCTGGCCACGAGGGTGGAGGGCACGCGCACCCCCTGGGCGCGCCCCTGCCTCGTGGGCCCATGGTGGCCCTCCTCCACTTTTTCCTGCACCCACACACTCCTTCTTCCTCCCACAAACACCATTATCCAGCTCAAGCACGAGTTCTAGCCCCTTTTGCTGCGATTTTCGATATCCTTGCTCAAGGCACCTCTCACAAAACTGCTTTGTGGGATTGTTCCTTGGTATGTGACTCCTCCATTGGTCCAATTAGTTTTTGTTCTAGTGCTTTATTCATTGCATATTTTTGCTGCTTAGGTGACCCTGTTCTTGAGCTTGCATGTCAAATGTATATGGTTCCAAGTTGTTTTGATGCATGATATAGGCTCTAGGCACTTGTAGGAGTAGTTGCTATCAATTTTTTTGAGTTTGGTTCACTTTTATTTTGAAGTTACTAAACATTTCAGATTTTTTTCCAGAGGAAGAAATATGTTTAGGAAAATGTACCAAGGTGGTTCTTCAAGGAACCAATGACCCAGGCTTGCAATGCGTGATGCTGATGATGAGCCACCAAGGGATGCTCCAGTGCGGCCTTGTGAATGGCCTTCAGAGGACTTCATGGATCAAGCAGGTATTAAGGAAGAATTTAACGCATATTTGCGTAATGCTGATCTTGTGAGCTTCGAGGCAGAAAAGTGCCGTCAGTACCACTATCTCACTAGTTCCTTCGTGAGGAGGCAAAAGGGAGACACTTTATAACTAGAGAGGAGGCGGAAGAGTATAAGAGGAGAACTGAGATAGCTTGCCTCCAAACTACAGCACATGATGCAATGACTGTTGCATCTCAGTATGACCCCAAGTACAACTTTGGATATCCTCCAGGCCATCCGTGGCATTAGACCAACTTAGGCCAAAAGCCTAAGCTTGGGGGAGTACATATTTCTCACCGACATTACATTCATGTTCACACACTCATTGCTAGATGTCGGTGCTCATACTTTTTCATTGTAATATCCATGCGAGTTTATTTTATTTTTATGCTTTCTTCTTGTGTGTTTGATAAACCTTAAGAAAAACCAAAAAATTAGTTGTAGCTTTTAGTTAGCTTTAATTTCTATGCTTGTAGTAGTAATTAAAAAGAAAACCAAAAAAGATTTCATGTTCTTCTTTTGCTTGTTGGGAGCTTTCCCATGTAAATAGTTTTATTTCTTTTTCTTTTCTTTGGGGGTCGATAAGAGAAGACCATAATTAAATTGTTAAAGTGGCTCTTATATGCATTATTGTTGATCTGACAAAAGAGCCCATATTACCTTGTCTTCTCCTGTTTATTGAATGCTTGCAGATTCCAGCTTAGTCCAATGCACGTGCACTGTTATTATTATTCACATCATTCGGTCGTGCAAGTGAAAGGCAATTATGATGATATATAATGGACCGATTGAGATGGGAGAAGCTGGTATGAACTTGACCTCTTTTGTTTTTGTAAATATGATTAGTTCATCCTTCGTGATTCAGCCTATTATGAATAAACATGTTTGCAATGACAATTAGAGATTATAGTTGTTTATGCCATGCTTAATTAGCTAGGAGCTCATAATGGTTTACCTTGCGTGCCAACATGCTATTAAAATGGTTGTGATGTGGTATGATAGGGTGGTATCCTCTTTTGAACGATTCGAGTGGCTTGACTTGGCACATGTTCACGCATGTAGTTGAAACAAAATCAACATAGCCTCTACAATATTTATGTTCATGGTGCATTATATCCTACTCATGCTTGCATTTGGTGTTGATTAATCTTAATGCATGTTCATGGCTGTTGTCACTCTCTAGCTGGTCGCTTCCCAGTCTTTTTGTAGCCTTCACCTGTACTAAGCAGGAATACTGCTTGTGCATCCAATCCCATAAACCGCAAAGTTGTTCCATATGAGTCCACCATACCTACCTATATACGGTATCTACCTGCCGTTCCAAGTAAATTTGTATGTGCCAAACTCTAAACCTTCAAATAAATATCCTGTTTTGTATGCTCGAATAGATCATGTATCAACTAGGTGAAAGTCCTAGTGATCGACTAGAGGGGGGGTGAATAGGCGATTTTTATGAAAGTCTTCAAAACATGGAAGTTTCAAAGACAAACGATAGAAATAAACCTATTACCATGCAGCGGAAGCTAGACTACACTAGGCAAGCCATAGTCAAGTATACAATGAAGTGAAAGCACAAAGACTAATACCAGCTAGGCAGTATGGATCAGGATGGGAGATAGTATGAAGCCAATCAGAACAAGCAGTCACACAGTGAAGACAAAAGGATAATGCAAACAGGCAAGGACTTCACAAGGATTAACTGCAAATAAAGAGATGGGAAGGATAGAACCAGTGGCTCGTTGAAGACAATGATTTGTTGGACCAGTTCCAGTTGCTGTGACAACTGTACGCCTGGTTAGGGAGGCTGAGATTTAACTCAGAAGACCGCGTCTTCACCTTATTCCCCTTGAGCTAAGGACACCCAATCCTCGCCCAATCACTCTGGTAAGTCTTCAAGGTAGACTTCCAAACCTTCACAGACTTCATTTACCGGTGATCCACAATGATTCTTGGATGCTCAGAATGCGACGCCTAACCGGCTGGAGGATTCACAGTCCTCAAGTGTAATAAGTCTTCAGATCACACAGACAGGAAGACTTCAGTGATGCCTAACACTCTTTGGCTCTGGGTGTTTAGGGCTTTGTCCTCGCAAGGATTTCTCTCTCAAAGGCTTCGAGGTGGGTTGCTCTCAAGCGATAAAAGCCGTGCACTAATTCTGAGCAGGCAATCAATTTATGGTGTAGGGGGTGGGCTATTTATAGCCACTAGGCAACCCGACATGATTTGTCCGAAATGACCCTGGGTCACTATGGAACTGACACGTGTTCCAACGGTCAGATTTCAAACACACACGACAACTTTACTTGGGCTACAAGCAAATCTGACTTATCCAACTCTGGATATGATTTGCTCTCATTGTCTTCGCTCGAAGACATAGGATTTTGGTTAAGCATCACTTCAGTCATTCTGACTGGTTCACTTGGACCCCACTTAACAGTACGGTGGCTCCTATGACTCAACAAAGAAGAAAAGGAAACAATGAAACAACTAAGTCTTCGTGCTCCATAGTCTTCACGCGATGTCTTCTCTTGTCATAGTCTTCAATGTGAATGTCTTCACATACCACCTGTGTCTTCAATGTCTTCATACATTTTTAGGGGTCATCTCCGGTAGGAAAACCGAATCAATGAGGGACTTCTACCTGTGTTATCCTGCAATTCTCACAAACACATTAGTCCCTCAACCAGGTTTGTCGTCAATACTCCAAAACCAACTAGGGGTGGCACTAGGTGCACTTACAATCTCCCCCTTTTTGGTGATTGATGACAAACTGTTTGAAGTTTTCAACGAGGATAAAAGTATGTGAAATTGTAAAGGATTTAAGTATTGTCTTCGTAAGTAGCAGAAAGGCTCCCCCTGAAGATGTGCATATAAGTATTTTGCTTTTGAATGCAAATGCACATGGCAGGTTGTAATTGCGGAGCTCCTCTTCTACTTATGAAGACAATTCATCATGCATGAAAGGATATATCAAAGATAATGACATGCATAATGAAGAATGGACGTCTGCAAAATGACTTAGTGCGGAATTTGTCGTCGCACATGCGGAATTTACCATCGCATCACATAGTGTCGAAAAGGTAGCAGACGACCATCAAGTTTAGGTGTTACAACTCAAAAATGAACCAAATGTATCAAAAGCGAGAGTTGTAAGCAATTGGCAAAAGTATAGCAACCACCCATATGGACACGCTTGAAGACTATCAACTCATATGCTTCTCCCCCTTTTGTTAGTAAGGACCAAAAAGGTTTGAAGACATAGAGCTTCTACTCGTTCCCATGAGGAGTAGGCGAAGCAGTAGGGTCGTCGTTGAGGTCCGGTGGTGCAGAAGAACTTGGTGCAGTGTCGACACGCGCTGAAGGTGGAGGTGGTGAAGTGGCATCATCTTGATCATCGATGACTCTAGCATCACCATTGTAGCTGAGGAAGAATAGTCAGAGTCTTCAAGTGAGGGATTCCGACGCAAGTGAGCATTCCTTGGAGGTGTGGAGTCAAACTTGAATCTTTTTGTGAAGCCATCATCTTGAAGATCCGCTTCAGCAGTGAGCAATGTCAAACTCTTCCAGGACCTCCGGCAGGTTTCATGTGTAACAAAGGCATTCTTGGTGGCAAGATTGCGAATGCGATTGACGTCCACCAAGAGGCTTTGCATCTAACGCTTAAGCCAGTCATGATGCTTATCCTGTTTCTTATGTAGAGTGACGAGAAGCTCTCGGTCATTGAGAACACGAGATCGCTTCCGAGGCCTTTGGGCAATGGTGCTTCCAGTGGCTTCAGTTTGGGCGCGAGGGGCACATGTGTTGCCAGCCAAGGGATAAACACGAGAGACGGCCTGAACTCCTTCAATGGGCTGGGTGAAGCTTTGACGATCAACATTGTGAAGATAAATTGGATCCTTTGCAGGCTCTGGGTAAATAGCTTGACAGACAGATCAACCTCTGGCAAGAATACTAGATGATTGCGTGCAGACGGCTGATAGTTGAAGGCAGAGTGAAGCTTGATAAGACACATTACCTATGGAGCATAGAACTTCAGACCAAAGATGTCGGAGCCAGATGCAGCCAACTGCCTGATGAAGAAGTCTTGAGCATTGAAGCTGATGCCATTGAAGATATAGAAAACCAAAGTCTTCATTGCTCCTTCAAACTTCACTATAGATGAATGTCCTTTGACAGGCCATAGAGTTTTCCTGATGATATGGTAAATGGTACGGGGCAGATACTGTAGGTCTTCGACAAAGAATTCCGTTGGGTATTCAGCGTCGCGTGGCAGAGGGTTCATCATGCTCAGCATTTGGCTCATGTTAGGCTCAGGCTTCTGGAAAATGCTCTCCAAAGCATTCTGGTGTTGTTGACAACCTGGTTCATAATATTCGCTAGGAGTGGGCAGGGTTGTAAGCTCAATGATGTCTTGGGCTTTAGCTTCATGATGGACATTGCCCGTCATCCACTCAAGGACCCAAGTCTTCGGATCCCTGTTGTACTCACGAATGTGGAGGGTAGCATAGAACTGAAGCAGAAGTTCTTCATTCCAGTGTTCCTTGGCAGTCACAAAGTTGAGCAGACCCGCATCACGGAAGCAGCCAAGGGCTTCTTCAAGGCATGGCAGCCCAACAATGGCTTCACAATCAAGACACATATGTGGGAAGATGCGCCCCTAATTGTACAAGATGCAAGAATAATAGCTTCATTGCGGATAACTCCAGAATCGATCTGAGGAGATTCTTGGCCTTGTGTAGGGATTCTTGTCACTGTCAAAGAAAGTGTTGTGTGCCTTGAATCCATTCAGATTAAACGATACTGGTGACATTGCAGTACCTGGGAACCGTGGTAGCCTTGGCTTTGGCTTCTGGACCTGAGGCCCGTGCTCCACGTGATAGGCAAATTGAGGTCCGGTAGCAGGCGAAGGAACCAGAATTGGCCAGCGGACTGTAACAAGCTGACCACAATCATATGCTTACTCGATGGTGTGTGGCCTGGGAGGTGGTACATGAGCAGAGGCATTGGCTTCAAGCTGCAGATTTGCATCAGGTGCAGCATAAGCTTCAGGTGCAGCGACATCTGGCACCACATTAGCTTCAGGTGCCACATTAGCTTCAGTCATGACAACGTCATTGGCTTCAGTGTTGGTGGCAGCCTCAGTATTGGTAACCTCCACTTCAGGAGCTGGAGGGTCAGACACGTTCTCCTCGAGAACAACTTCAGGGTTGGACGGGGATGTAGCAACACGTTCTTCTTCTCTAGGTTCTTCTTCTTGGTCATCGGCTGATGCAGCCGAAATATCTTCAGCCGTTTTGGCTTCAGATTCTGGGATATTCGCAATAGGAGAGGCTTCAGGAAAGACTTCGCGTGAAACGGATTGGCGCTCTTCTCCTTTTGGAACACTTGACAATGTGACATGTGGCCTTGGTCCTTTGTGAAGCCTGCGAAACGCTGGCGACACCTATGGAGATGGAGTTGGTTGGGCCTCAAAGTCTTCATTGTCAATCACCGGAGTGGTGACATGTGTTGGGGGAGTAACTAGTGTTTCTTCATAACGAGGGGATTCTTGTGGGTGATCATCCCATGAGTCAACCTGAGCAATTGGCGTCAATGGACGACCAATGTTGATGAGTTCGCTGTTCATGAGAACATGCGATGATACCAAATTGTGCTTGATCTGAGGAAGGACTTCATCATCTTCAACATTGTCTTGATGACAAATGTCTTCAGCTGAGGTGGGGTCAACAGCTGGATTCTCTTCAACTTCAGGAGCCTCTATGGAATCAGGCTCATGAACTACCAAACGACGTTCTTGATGTGCAGAGGAAGGACGAGCAACAAAAATTGGCTCGACAACAAGGGGCTCTGTGGAAGTAGCCCGGTCTCTCTTCTTTGTTTTTCTTTTCTTGGTTGGTGGAGCATCATCAGTGGTGACTTTGGTCTTGCACTTTCTGGCTTCGGCTTCAGCTGCTCTAGTGTTCTTAAACTCCGAATCCACTATGGGGACCTTAGGCTTCGAGCCTGTCATGTTGGCCGGGAAGACAATGCGAGGTTCTTCCTGCCTTGATGCTTCTAGTTCGGCCACATCTGGCTTCTTCTTATTCTTGGCAGCCATTCTGGGGTCGATGTCTGGTCGCCCAAAGCCTTGCGCTTTTCAGCTTCATTGTAGCCTTGAACACATTTGGCAGCTAGATTCTTCATGCGCTCGCGAGAACCTTTTGCTTCTTCTCGTTTCTTGTGGAATGCCTCCTTGAGCTCATGCATCATGACCTTGAAGTTTTGAATGTCTTCAACATTGAGCTTGGCCATGTGCTTCTTGAACTGAGCCTTTTCATAGTCAATCTTGTGCTTCAGCTCAACAATCTTCTGGGCAAGAGCCAGCTCAGGAGCAATGGCTCCATGGAAGGAGATGCTGAGGCCAATTGGGAGCTGAAGATCATCAAAACTGAGGTCTGGGCTGTCAAACCACTCATGAATAAACTTGTACAGAATCTCCACATCAAAGAGGGGAAGATCATTGAAGATTTACGCCTCTTGCTTGCTCTTTATCAATTGCTCAAGAGCGTCATCGCCAAGATCGTCGTCACTAGACAGATCAATGGCATCATTCTCGTTTCTGAAAACAACAGCAAGAGTCAATGCTTGACCAGTTGGTTGCATGGGATTTTTCAACTTGTCAGACTTGAAGATGCGAGAGAGATCTTCAGACTGCACACTGGCTTTAGGAGGTGCAGTGGCCAGAGGCTTCGCCCGTGAGACCTTTGGTGCAGAGGGGGGCTTTTAAGCCTTTGGTTTCTTTTTCTTCACAGGCTTCGCTGGTGCAGGCGCTTCGTCAGAATCAGCGTCATCTGCAGAGTGGTCCACGGCTGCCCCTTGAACCTGAATGTGAGTGATGAGACCTTCTAAGTTGTAGAAGGTCCCAACAAGATTTGGTTCAGCTTCGCGTGTGCCGTCAGCATGTGGCGCAAAGGGGCCTGGGTTGAAGTCTAATCCCAAAGACTTCTTGTTTTCCTTGGCCGAGTTCTTTGCAGACTGATAGTTGCGCTTGAACAGATTGTCATCTCGACACCACAGCAATGACGATGGGTCGGCATCAGTAGGTTGTGGCCCTCAGACCATGCACGGGTAAAATCCTTGAGCAATGGCTTCAGTTCTGGTCTTGGATTGAAGATTTTTATAGAGAATATCTCCCCAAGGACGCGAGAGAGCATTCTTTTTAGCATACTCCTTGGTGACGAATCTGTACTTGAACCATTGCTCGGCCCAGTATCTTCGAATCCATTGGATTCGTGTCTTGCGCTGACCATAGCTTTCTTCGAGGTCAATTTTGTATAGTTCATAGAGATCTTTGGGCAGGTCCATTGATGTACCCCCATGGCGTTGTCTGCCACCCTTCCTTGCTGATTTCACTTTTGCCATGAAGTTTAGACTGAAAGGCTTCAACACTGTCAAAGTCTTCCGTCTACTGGTCAGATAGGAACTGGCTTCAGGAGAATTTATGTGATGCTGTAAGAACTCTGCAAATGAATGCAGACTATGAGAACCAAGGGATTCTCCCACGGACATGTACCTGTGACAGCATTAGAGATGCGAGGGAAGGGGAAGAGGTCATATGCATTCTTAGAAGATTTTGAAGATAAATCAGTTTAGAAGATATTGACCTCATAGTGTGAAGACATTCACTCATATGTAGAGAGTTGGTTCCAGATTTGTACGAATCCATGAATAAGTACAAGTGAGGAATCTAACTACTTTGTGAAGCATAAGTGAACATACTAGGCATGCTATGAGATGCAGAATAGGATAGATCCAACTTTGTAGCAATAGAAACCACTTGTGGTTGAAAAGGATGAATCTATCGGATCAAGAAGGACTATAAAAAGAGTTTTTATTTACCACTCGAGGAACTGCTAGACGGAGTAGGAGATGAGGCCGAGCAGTTCGATCTTCCATGCCCTAACTTGGAGACGAAGGACACCTACATTAATGGCGGAGAAGACGATGTTCGCGGCTGGTGTGAGGACGGCGTCGGTGAGGTTGCGGCAGCTAAGCGCTTCGTCGCCGGCATCGTCGAGGGCTAGCGGTGGCGCTAGGGTTTGTGCGGAAGATAGAGGTGGAAGAAGAGATAATGACTCGGTGAGGTGTGTATTTATAGGGACAGGGACGGCATAGCGTTATTACGCAGGTGCCCCTAGCGGTTCACATCTGAAGGACACGTGGCGATCATGCAACACATCGAAGGTTGTTCCATGTTCCCACGTACGCCTGGATTGTCGGGTGGTCGTTCCCACTTCTCCGGTTTTCAGGTAAAAAAGGATTGAGCATTGAAAACAGATTAATGTTTGTCTCTATATCTTTTGCTGACAAGGACACAAAGAAGACATTTGACAGTTTCAATAGAATGCATATGATTTGGATAGATAGATTTGAGACGGGAGCATAGAGAGGTTAGGGTCCGATCACATTCACTTAGTTCAAAAGATTCAACTAGAAAACATAGCTATAAGTCAATGCTATAGAGGACAGAAACCAAACCAATATAGTGAAGATAAACATGAAGCCATGTTAACATTGAAGACAAACAAAATGCAAAGACTTTGCAACTGTATCGCCAATAGAAGGTATTCCAAACAAAAGTTTGGTGGTGGCGTTACCCACTGTATAGGAAGTATTAGACCCAGACACGGCGCACAATTATCGTGGTGCTCCGAAGTCAAATTCCGCGTTAATGTATTCACACTTAGAGTGTAAGTCTTCATTAGTTGAAGATATACGTTACTTCGTGTGTTTGCACATCTAAGTCATCAACATGCATAAGTGTTAGGATGTGTGCATGATCACAGGACATTTGAGGATTCCAAGATATTTAGCTCACACCGCAACTTGCAAAACCTTTTCTCATCCAAGGGCTTTGTGAAGATATCTGCAGTTGCTCTTAAGTGCTGACGTGAATGATATCAATATCTTCCTTCATGACATGATCTCTGAGAAAGTGATGACGGATCTGAATGTGCTTTGTCTTCGAGTGCTGAACTGGGTTGTTGGCGATCTTGATGGCGCTTTCATTGTCGCAGTAGAGTGGAACTTGCTTCAGATGAATGCCATAGTCTATGAGTGTTTGCTTCATCCATAGAAGCCGAGCGCAGCAAGATCCAGCAACAATGAGAGATACACAGTTCTGCTTCTTTGAAGACCAACACACAAGTGATCGTCCCAGAAAGTGACATGTGCCTGATGTAGACTTGCGATCCATGTTGTCACCAGCATAATCAGCATCCAAGAATCCAACTAGATCAAACTCTGAGCCCTTTGGATACCATAATCCTAGTGTTGGTGTGTAAGCCAAATATCGAAGAATTCGCTTCACAGCTAACTGATGCGATTCCTTTGGTGCCGCTTGGAATCGGGCACACATGCAAACACTAAGCATGATATCTGGCCTAGATGCACATAAATAAAGCAAAGAACCAATCATGGAGCGGTATACCTTTTGATTGAACTCTTTACCATTGGCGTCAGAATCCAGATGACTCTCGGTAGGCATTGGCGTTGTATAACCCTTGCAGTCTTGCATTCCAAACTTCTTCAGGCAATCTTTGAGGTATTTCTCTTCAGATATGAAGATGCCGTTGCATTGCTGCCGTATTTGAAGACCAAGGAAGAACTTCAGCTCACCCATCATGGACATCTGATATTGCTCTTGCATCATGTATCCAAACTCATCACTGTATTTCTGATTAGTGTAGCCGAAGATAATTTCATCCACATATATTTGGCACACAAACAGTTCACCATCATATGTCTTCGTGAAGAGAGTGGGATCCAGGGAACCAGGTTTGAAGCCTTTGCTCTTCAGGAAGTCTTTGAGTGTGTCATACCAAGCACGAGGGGCTTGTTTGAGGCCATACAGTGCCTTGTTGAGCTTATAAACCATGTCAGGATGTTTTGGATCTTCAAAGCCAGGTGGTTGTGCAACATACACTTCTTCTTCAATCTTGCCATTGAGAAAAGCACTCTTCACATCCATTTGATACCGAAGGATGTTATGATGATTTGCATAGGCTAGCAGTATGCGTATGGCTTCAAGCCTAGCCACAGGAGCAAATGTTTCATCGAAGTTAATTCCTTCAACTTGAGTGTATCCTTGAGCAACGAGATGAGCCTTGTTTCTGACAACTTGACCATGCTCATCTTGCTTATTGCGATATATCCATTTAGTGCCTATGATATTGTGTTTACGAGGATCAGGACGCTTGACCAGTTCCCATACATTATTCAGCTCAAACTGTTGAAGCTCTTCTTGCATAGCTTGAATCCATTCAGGTTCCATGAAGGCTTCATCAACTTTCTTGGGTTCAGATATTGAGACGAATGCAAAGTTCCCATAGAAATTTGCTAGTTGTGTTGCCCTTTATTGAGTGAGTGGACATGCATTGATGCTATCGATTATCCTCTCAATATGTACTTCATTTGCAACATGAGGATGAACTGGACGAAGATTTTGCCCTTGCTGATCATTATGATCGTTTGAGGGATTGTCTTCAGGCTGAGCATTGTCTTCAGGTTGATCAGGTGCAGAGATGATAAGTTCCTCTTCAGGTTGTACTTTAGACGGTATGATTTCTCCAGTTCCCATAAGCTTGATGGATTCACTGGGTGGAATTTCATCTAGCACATTTGGCAGGTGCTCTCTTTCCGAGCCGTTAGTCTCATCGAACCGCACATCCACAGTTTCAACCACTTTATAGTGAAAGAGGTTGAAGACTCTGTAGGAGTGCGAATCCTTTCCATAACCAAGCATAAAACCTTCATGTGCTTTCAGTGCAAATTTTGAAGTGTGATGTGGATCCTTGATCCAGCACCTGGCACCAAATACTCTGAAGTAACTGGCGTTTCGCTTCTTACCAGTGAGGAGTTCAAAGGATGTTTTCTTCAGAAGCTTGTGAAGATAAACACGGTTGATGACATGGCATGCAGTATCAATAGCTTCAGGCCAGAACTTCCTTGGAGTCTTGTATTCATCGAGCATCGTCCGAGCCATCTCAATGAGTGTTCTGTTCTTGCGTTCCATGATGCCATTCTGCTGAGGCATGTACGGAGCTGAGAACTCATGAGTGATGCCCAATGTATCAAGATAAGTGTCGAGGCCGGTGTTCTTGAATTCCGTGCCATTGTGAAAGTGCATTATATCGATTAGAGGGGGGGTGAATAGGCGATTTTTATTAGAGTCTTCAAAACGTGGAAGTTTCGAAGACAAACGATAGAAATAAACCTATTACCATGCAGCGGAAGGTAGACTACACTAGGCAAACCATAGTCAAGTATTCAGTGAAGTGAAAGCACAATGACTAATAGCAGCTAGGTAGTCAGGATCAGGTAGGAAGATAATGAAGCCAATCAGAACAAGCAGTCACTCAGTGAAGACAAAAGATAATGCAATCATACAATGACTTCACAAGGACCAACAGTAAGTAAAGGGAAGGGAAGGATGAAACCAGTGACTCGTTGAAGACAATGATTTGTTGGACCAGTTCCAGTTGCTGTGACAACTTTACGTCTGGTTAGGGCGGCTAGGTATTTAAACCTGAGGACACATAGTCCCGGACACCCAGTCCTGAACACGCAGCTCAGGACACCCAGTCCTCATCGTATTCCCCTTGAGCTAAGGTCACACAGACCTCGCCCAATCACTCTGGTAAGTCTTCAAGGTAGACTCCCAAACCTTCACAAACTTCGTTCATCGGCGATCCACAATGACTCTTGGATGCTCAGAACGTGACGCCTACCCGGCTGGACGATTCACAGTCCTCAAGTGTAATAAGTCTTTAGATCACACAGACAGGGAGACTTAAGTGATGCCCAACACTCTTTAGCTCTGGGTGTTTAGGGCTTTATCCTCGCAAGGAATTCTCTCTCAAGGGCTTCGAGGTGGGTTGCTCTCAAACGACAAAAGCCGTACTCTAACTCTGAGCAGCCAACCGTTTATGGTTGTAGGGGGTGGGCTATTTGTAGCCACTAGGCAACCCGACCTGATTTGTCCAAAATGACCCTCGGTCACTAAGGAACTGACACGTGTTCCAACGGTCAGATTTCAAACACACACGACAACTTTACTTGGGCTACAAGCAAAGCTGACTTGTCCAACTCTGGACAAGATTCGCTCTCATAGTCTTCACTCGAAGACATAGGATTTTGGTTAAGCATCACTTCAGTCATTCTGACTGGTTCTCTTGGACCCCACTTAACAGTACGGTGGTTCCTATGACTCAACAAAGAAGAAAAAGAACTACGAAAGATCTAAATCTTCGCGCTCCATAGTCTTCATGTGATGTATTCTCTTGTCATAGTCTTCAATGTGAATGTCTTCACATACCGTCTTTGACTTCAATGTCTTCATACATTTTTAGGGGTCATCTCTGGTAGGAAAACCGAATCAATGAGGGACTTCTACCTGTGTTATCCTGCAATTCTCACAAACACATTAGTCCCTCAACTAGGTTTGTCGTCAATACTCCAAAACCAACTAGGGGTGGCACTAGATGCACTTACAATCTCCCCCTTTTTGGTGATTGATGACAAACTAGTTGAAGTTTTCAACGGGGAATATAAAATGTGAAATTGTAAAGGATAAGGAATTGTGTTCATAAGTTGTAAGGGCTCCCCCTGAAGATGTGCATATAAGTAATTTGCTTTTGGAATGCAAATGCACATGGCAGGTTGTACTTGTGGAGATCCTCTTCAACTTATGATGACAACTCATCATGCATGAAAGGTATGAGAAGATAATGACATGCATAATGGAAAATGGACGTCTGCAAAATGATCTAAGCGTGGAATTTATCGCCGCACATACGGAATTTATCATCGCATCACAAAGTAGCAAATGAGTAGCAGACGACCATCGAGTTTAAGTGTTACAACTCAAAGAACCAAATGTATCAAAACGAGAGTTGTAAACACTAGGCAAAGCATATAGTAACCGCCCATATGGACCCGCTTGAAGACTATCAAACTCATATGCTTCTCCCCCTTTTGTCAGTAAGGACCAAAAAGGTTCGAAGACATAGAGCACCTACTCGTTCCCCTGAGGAGTAGGTGAAGTAGCAAGGTCGTCGGTGTTGTTAGGCGGTGCAGACGAGCTCGGGGTAGTGTCGATGCGTGCTGAAGGAGGGGGCGGTGAAGTAGCATCGTCTTCGTCCTCGATCACTCTGGCATTCACAGTTGCCGTAGAGGAAGAGAACTCAGAGTCTTCAAGAGAGGGAGTTCGTCGCAGCACAGCCCTTTCGGGAGGTGTGGAGTCAAACTTGAAGCGTTCGGAGAAGCCATCCTCTTGAAGATCATCCTCAGAGCACATAAGCGTCAGCCCTTTCCATGTATGCTGACAAGTTTCATGGGCAACAAAGGCATTCTTGGTGGCAAGATTGCGAATGCGGTTGACATCCACCAAGAGGCTTTTCATTTGACGCTTCAGCCAGTCATGATGCCAATCCTGTTTCTGATGAAGGGCAACCAGAAGCTCTCGATCATTGAGAACACGAGATCGCTTCTTGGGCCGTTGGGCAATGGTGCTTTCAGTGGCTTCAGTGAGGGCACGATGAGGTGCAGGTGTAGTGCCAGCCAGAGGATAAACACAAGTGATTGCTTCAACTCCTTCAATGTTCTGAGAGAAACTTTGATGCTCCTCATTCTGAAGACTAAGAGGCTCCTTTGCAGGCTCTGGATAGAGGGATTCAATGGACATATCCACGTCAGGCATAAAGATCCGATGATTGCGAGCAGAGGGTTGATATGAGATAGCTGAGTGGAGTTTGATTAGCCGCATTATCCATGGAGCGTAGAACTTCAAGCCAAAAAGATCAGATCCTGAAGCAGCAAGTTGGCGGATGAAGAAGTTTTGTGCGTTGAAGCATTTGCCGTGAAGAATATAGAAGACCAAGGTCTTCATTGCACCTTCCAGCTTTGCATGTGGGGAATGTCCTTTGATGGGCCAGAGAGTTCGCCTTAAAATGTGATAGATGGTCCTTGGCAGATACTCTAGGTCTTCAACAAGGAACTCCTTAGGATATGCAGCGTCTTGTGGCAAAGGCTTCATCATGCTGAGCATCTGACTCATGTTCGGTTCAGGCTTCTGAAAGATGCTCTCCATAGCTTCACTGTGAAGTTGACATCCAGGTTCATAGAGATCTCCAGGAGTGGGCAGACCAGTGAGCTCAATGATATCAAAGGCTTTGGCTTCGTGATGAACATTTCCTGTCATCCACTCAAGGACCCAAGTCTTCGTATCTCTGTTGTAACCACGTATGTGAAGTGTGGCATAAAATTCGAGCAGCAACTCTTCGTTCCAGTGCTCTTGGTCGGTGATGAAAGGTAACAATCCAACCTCTTTGAAGCAGTCTAGAGCTTCTTCCAAGAAGGGCAGACTAGCTATTGCTTCGGTGTCAAGACGCATATGTGGGAAGATGCGACCTTGATTGTATAGAATGCAGGAGTAATAGCTTCGCTGCGGATAGCTCCAGAACCGATCAGAAGATATTCGTTCCCTTGAGTAGGGGTTCTTGGAGCTATTGAAGAAGGTGTTGTCTGCTTTGAAGCTGTTGACATTGAAGGATCCAGGTGCTGATGCAGGACCTGGAAACCTGGGCATCCTTGGCATTGGCTTCTGTACCTGAGGCTTATGCTCTATATGATAGTCAAACTGAGGACCAGCAGCAGGCGCAGTAACAGAAGCAGTAGCATCATTGGCTTCGCTGACTTCTGGTTCTTGGGTTGGTGTAGGCTCCACATTTGCTTCAGCCATGACAGCGTCAGTGGCTTCATTGGTGTTGGTGGTGGCAGCCTCAAGATTTTCTAACTCCACTTGATGAGCTGGAGGGTCGAGCACAGACACGTACTTTGCGAGAACAGCTTCGTCAGTAGTTGGGGGAGTGGGGACACGTTCTTCTTTTTGGGTGTCATCGGCTGATGCGCCGGAACATCTTCAGCAGCTTTAGCTTCAGATTCAGAGACTGGAGGCCTTGGTCCTTTGCGAAGCCTGCGTAACGCTGACGACACTTTTGGAGAAGGAGTTGGCTGGGCCTCAAGGTCATCTTCTTCTTGTTCTTGTGGGTGATCAGCCCATGATGCATCCTAAGCAATTGGCGTCAGAGGACGACCAATGCTGATGAGTTCACTGTGCGTAAGCACATGCGATGATACCTGTTTGTGCTCGATCTGAGGAAGAACTGCATCATCTTCAACATGGTCATAGTGACCAATGTCGTCAGTAGCATTGGGATCAGCTGCTGGAAAGTCTTCAGCTTCATGAGCCTCTGTGAAAGCAGGCTCATGGACAGTCATTTGGCACTCTTGACGTTCAACGGCAGGGCGAACCATGGAGATGGGTTCAACAATTAAGGGCTCTGTGGGAGCAGCCCATTCCTTCTCGGTCTTCCACTTTTTCTTGGAGGGAGTAGGAGCAGAGGCTTCAGGACGTTTCCTCTTTCTGGCTTCAGCCTCAGCAGTCCTCGTCTTCTTCAGTTCTGAAGTGCTAGACCTGGATTTTGGCTTCGAGCCAGTCATGCTGGTTGGGAAGACAATGGGATGTGCTTCCTGCCTTGGTATGTCGGGTTCGGCCATAGCGGGCTTCTTCTTCTTCTGCTTTGCAGCCATCCTGGGGTCGATGCCAGGACGACCAAGGGCCTTGCGCTTCTCAGCCTCATTGTAGGCTTGCACACTCTTGTCAGCCAGGATCTTCATGCGCTCACGAGAACCTTGAGCTTCTGCACGTTTCTTGAGAAAGGCTTCTTTGAGCTCGTGCAGCATAGTCTTGAAGTTTTTCACCTCTTGCACGCTGAGCGTGGCCATGTGCTTCTTGAACTGGGCTTTCTCAAAGTCAATCTTTTGCTTCAGTTCGATGATGTGCTGAGCTAGAGCTAGCTCTGAAGCAATGGCGCCATGGAAGGCGACACTGAGGCCAATTGGAAGTTGCAGATCTTCAAAGCTGAGGTTGGGCGTGTCAAACCACTCATCAATGAAGTTGTGGATGATTGCCACGTCAAAGAGAGGTAGATCATTGAAGATTTCTGCTTCTTCTTTGCTCTTGATCAGTTGCTCAAGAGCGTCATCTGCAAGATCTTCATCACTGGACAGATCAATGGCACCGTTGCGCAGAATAGCAGCAGCAGTCAGTTCTTGACTGGTGTGTGGCAGAGGCATCTTGACTTTCTGGAGCTTGGAGATGCGTGACAGATCTTCAGACTGCACACTATCTTCAGGAGGTGCAGTAGCCAGTGGCTTCGCCCGTGAGATTTTTGGTGCTGAGGCAGGCTTTGAAGGTTTAGGGTGCTTCAGTTTCTTTGGCTTCGGCGCTGCAGGCGCTTCATCTGATTCAGCGTTATCTGCAGGCTCATCCACGGCTGTCCCTTGAACCACGATATGAGTGATGAGACCTTCCAGGTTGTAGAAGGGCCCAACAAGATTGGGTTCAGCTTCGCGGGTCCCATCGGCACGGGGAGCAGAGGGACCAGGGTTGAAGTCTAATCCCAAAGACTTCTTTTCTGCTTCGCCGAATTCTGGGCAAACTGGAAGTTGCGCTTGAACAGATTGTCATCTCGACACCATAGCAGTCACGATGGGTCAGCATCTGCAGGCTGTGGTCCACGGACCATGCAGGGATAGAAGCCTTGTTCAATGGCTTCATCTCTGGACCTGGGTTGAAGATTTTTGTAGAGGATGTCTCCCCATGGTCGCTTGATGGCATTCTTTTTAGCATATTCATTTGTAACAAATCTGTACTTGAACCACTATTCTGCCCAATATCGTCGAATCCATTGGATTCGTGTCTTGCGTTGATTGTAATCCTCTTCAGGATCTGTCTTGTAAAGCTCTGAGAGGTCATCAGGAAAATCTCTTGATGTTCCCCCACGACGCTGCCTTCCACCCTTCCTTGCTGATTTCTCTGCAGCCATGAACTTCAAACTAAATGGCTTCAACACGTTCAAAGGCTTCAAAGGCTTTCGCTTGCTGGACAAATAGGAACTGGCTTCGGGAGAATTTATGTGATACTGTAAGAATTCTACAAATGAATGCAGACTATGAGAACCAAGGGATTCTCCCACGGACTTGTACCTGTGATGGCATTAAGGTGCGAGGGAAGGGGAAGAGATCATATGCATTCTCAGAAGATTTTGAAGATAAATCAATTTAGAAGACATTGACCTCATCGTGCGAAGACATTCACTCATAGATAAGGAGTTGGTTCCAGATTTGTACGAATCCACGGATCAGTACAAGTGAGGAATCTAACTACTTTGTGAAGCATAAGTGAATATACTAGGCATATTATGAGATGTAGTATGAAAAAGATCCAACTTGTGTGAACAGAAACTGCTTGTGGTAGAAAGTGATGAATCTATAAGATCAAAGGGGCTGTAAAAGGAAGTTTTATTTACCACATGAAGAACTGCTAGACGGAGTGGAAGAGGAGGCCGAGCAGTTTGATCGTCCGTGCCCTAACTTGGCGACGGAGGACACCTACGGCGACGGCGGAGAAGACGATGTCCGCGGCCGGCCTGAAGACGGCGTCGGAGAGGTTGCAGCAGCTAAGCGCTTTGTCGTCGGCGTCGTCGAGGGCTAGCGGTGGCGCTAGGGTTCGTGCGAGAGTGGAAGAAGAGATAATGACTGTGGTGAGGCGTGTATTTATAGGGATAGGGGCGGCTCAGTGTTATTACACAGGTGCCCCTGGCAATTCACATATGAGGAACACGTGGTCATCATGCAGCATATCGGAGGTTGTTCCACATCCCACGCATGCCTGGATTGTCGGGTGGTCGTTCCCA
Organism: Triticum aestivum; assembly: GCF_018294505.1. Classification (NCBI taxonomy): domain Eukaryota; kingdom Viridiplantae; phylum Streptophyta; class Magnoliopsida; order Poales; family Poaceae; genus Triticum; species Triticum aestivum. The sequence continues at coordinate 360,224,802 of NC_057809.1, forward strand.
CTTCTCCGGGTTTCAGGTGAAGGAATGAGCATTGAAAGCGGACTTAATGTTTGTCTCTATATCTTCTGCTGACAAGGACCCAGAGAAGACATTTGACAGTTTCAAGAGAATGCATATGATTTGGAGAGATAGAGTTTGAGATAGAAAGCATAGAGAGGTTAGGGTCCGATCACATTCACTTAGTTCAAAAGATTCAACAAGAAGACATAGCTATAAGTGAATGCTGTAGAGGATAGAACACTAGTATATATATATAATCAACATAGTGAAGATAATCATGAAGACATGTTGAAATTGAAGCCAAACCAAATGTGAAGACATAGCAAATGTAATACCATGAGTGAAACACTTCAAACAAAACAATTGGTGGTGGCGTTACCCACCGTATAGGAAGTATTAGACCCAGACACGGCTCACAATTATCATGGCGCTCCGAAGTCAAATTCCTCATTAATGTATTCACACTTAGAATGCATGTCTTCATTGATTGAAGATATACTTTACTTCGTGTGTTGCACATCTAAGTCATTAGTATGCATAAGTGTTAGGATGTGTGCCTGGTCACAGGACATTTGAGGATTCCAAGATATTTAGCTCACACCGTAACTTGCAAAATCTCTTCTCATCCAAGGTCTTGGTGAAGATATCTGCCAATTGCTCTTCAGTGTTGACGTGTATGATATCAATATCTTCCTTCACAACATGATCTCTGAGAAAGTGATGACGAATCTCAATGTGCTTTGTCTTTGAGTGCTGAACTAGGTCATTGGTAATCTTGATGGCGCTTTCATTGTCGCAGTAGAGTGGCACTTGCTTCAGATGAATGCCATAGTCTTTGAGTGTTTGCTTCATCCACAGAAGCTGAGCGCAGCAAGATCCAGCAGCAATGTATTCAGATTCAGCAGTGGATAGAGATACACAGTTCTGCTTCTTTGAGGACCAACATACAAGTGATCGTCCTAGAAAATGACATGTGCCTGACGTAGACTTGCGATCCACCTTGTCACCAGCATAATCAGCATCCGAGAATCCAACCAGATCAAACTCTGAGCCCTTTGGATACCATAATCTTAGAGTTGGGGTGTGAGCCAAATATCGAAGAATTCGCTTCACAGCTAAGTGATGCGATTCCTTTGGTGCCACTTGGAATCCAGCACACATGCAAACACTAAGCATAATATCTGGCCTAGATGCACATAGATAAAGTAAAGAACCAATCATGGAGCAGTATACCTTTTGATCGAACTCTTTACCATTGTCGTCGGGACCCAGATGATGTTTTGCTGGCATTGGCGTCGTGAAGCCTTTGCAGTATTGCATACCGAACTTCTTCAGGCAATCTTTGAGATACTTCTCTTGAGATATAAAGATGCTGTTGCGTTGCTGTCGTATTTGAAGACCAAGGAAGAACTTCAGCTCTCCCATCATGGACATCTGATATTGCTCTTGCATCATATAACCAAACTCTTCACTGTATTTCTGATTGGTGCAGCCGAAGATAATGTCATCCACATATATTTGGCACACAAACAGTTCACCATCATATGTCTTCGTGAAGAGCGTGGGGTCGAGGGAACCAGGTTTGAAGCCTTTGCTCTTCAGGAAGTATTTGAGTGTGTCATACCAAGCCCGAGGGGCTTGTTTGAGGCCATACAGTGCCTTGTTGAGCTTGTATACCATGTCAGGATGTTTTGGATCTTCAAAGCCAGGTGGTTGTGCAACATACACTTCTTCTTCAATCTTGCCATTGAGAAAAGCGCTCTTCACATCCATTTGATATAGAAGTATGTTATGATGATTTGCATAGGCCAGCAGTATGCGTATGGCTTCAAGTCAAGCCACAGGAGCAAATGTTTCATCGAAGGCAATCCCTTCAACTTGAGTATATCCTTGAGCAACAAGACGAGCTTTGTTTCTGACAACTTGACCATGCTCATCTTGCTTGTTGCGGTATATCCATTTGGTGCCTATTATTGTGCTTCCGAGGATCAGGATGCTTAACCAGTTCCCATACACTATTCAGCTCAAACTGTTGAAGCTCTTCTTGCATAGCTTGAATCCATTCAGGTTCCAAGAAGGCTTCTTCGACTTTCTTGGGTTCTATTATTGAGACGAATGCAAAGTGCCCACAGAAATTTGCTAGCTGTGTTGCCCTTGAACGAGTGAGCGGACCGGGTGCATTGATGCTATCAATTATTCTCTCAATCTGCACTTCATTGGCAACACGAGGATGTACAGGGCGAAGATTTTGCTCTTGCTGATCATTGTCATTGTTAGAGGGATTGTCTTCAGGCTGAGCATTGTCTTCAGGTTGATCAGGTGCGGAGATGATAAGTTCCTCTTCAGGTTGAGCTTCAGAGGGTATGATTTCTCTAGTTCCCATAAGTTTGATTGATTCACTGGATGGAACTTCATCTAGCACATTTGGCAGGTGCTCTGTTTGTGAGCCGTTAGTCTCATCGAACCGCACATCCACTGTTTCAACCACTTTATAATGAAAGAGATTGAAGACTCTGTAGGAGTGTGAATCCTTTCCATATCCAAGCATAAAACCCTCATTTGCTTTTGGTGCAAATTTTGAAGTGTGATGTGGATTCTTGATCCAGCACCTGGCGCCAAATACTCTGAAGTAACTGACATTTGGCTTCTTGCCAGTAAGGAGCTCATAAGATGTCTTGTTCAGAAGCTTGTGAAGATAAACACGGTTGATTGTATGGCATGCAGTATCAATGGCTTCAGGCCAGAATTTTCTTGGAGTCTTGTATTCATCAAGCATCGTTCGGGCCATCTCAATGAGTGTTTTGTTCTTGCGTTCGACGACGCCATTCTGCTGTGGCGTGTACGGAGCTGAGAATTCATGTGTGATGCCCAAAGTATCAAGATATGTATCAAGGCTAGTGTTCTTGAATTCAGTGCCATTGTCACTTCTGATGTGCTTTATCTTGGTGCCATAGTTGTTCATTGCTCGATTGGCGAAGCGTCTGAAGACATCCTGCACTTCAGTCTTGTAGAGGATTATATGCACCCAAGTATATCTAGAATAATCATCAACAATGACAAAGCCATAGAGACAAGCAGTAGTAGTAAGAGTTGAGTAATGAGTGGGACCGAAAAGATCCATGTGGAGCAGTTCGAAGGGTCGAGTCGTTGTCATGATTGTCTTCGAGGGATGCTTGGCCCTCGTCATATTTCCTGCTTCACAGGCACCGCATAAGTGATCTTTCTTGAACTTGACGCCCTCAATGCCTATGACATGCTTCTTCTTTGCAAGGGTGTGCAGGTTCCTCATGCCAGCATGCCCTAGCCTCTGATTCTAGAGCCAGCATTCTGAAGCTTTTGCTAGAAGACATACGACAAGCTGTGGTCCTGCTGAGAAATCTACCACGTACAAATCATCTTTCCGATACCCTTCAAACACTAGAGACTTGTCAGATTCCATTAGAACAAGGCAACGATATTTTCCAAACATCACAATCATGTTTAAATCGCAAAGCATTGAGACAGACATTAAGTTGAAGCCAAGGGATTCAACAAGCATGACTTTATCCATGTGTTGATCCTTTGAGATTGCAACTCTACCTAGACCCAATACCTTACTTTTACCAGTGTCAGCAAATGTGATGTGACTTTTGTCGGATGGTCGTAAGGTTGAGTCCATAAGAAGGCTTCTCTTGCCAGCCATGTGATTGGTACACCCACTATCAATAATCCATTCTGAAGCTGCTGGTGTCGTACCCTACAGTGCAGTTAGGGGGATAGGCTTCATGAAGAGAATTGTGAAGCAAAAACATTTGACGAACCAGTGGGTTATGAAAGCTTAGATCGAGATTTGGACTGATAGGACGAGTAGCAAGCGATTCAGGAACAAAGTACATAATAAGACCATTTGGGCATTTGATATTGCGCCCTACAAGATGTTTAAGGTCCCCAGCAATAGCGTTAGACGATTTTGGTTTTCTGCTGGAGACCTTTCCCTGCAAAAGAGAGTTAAGCTTTCTTAGCCACACACATCTTCAAGGGTGGCTTTGAAGCAATGAGTCTAAGTGCAGCATCTGAGAACTTTCGGTTTGCAGCCCTAGCAAAAAGTCTTGCAGGAGGACAATAGTACTCATAAGAATAAGCAAAATAGTTCTTGGTCTTATGAACATGGCGGTTTGATGAACCGCGCTCATATTCATAGGCCTGAGTATGGCTTCCCTGCAAAACATTTGCGTTAGTGCGACTCAGGTGAGTCCTCTGTCTGTATGAAGCCTTTGGACCGTATGAAGCCTGTGGTCTGGGGTTTGTCTTGTACACCCGTGGTGTCATGATGACATTCATAGGAAGATTCTCCAAACACCTCTTCGGCACCCAGATCTTCTTCATAGGTGGTCCATTCCTGCAGTTAGTACCAATATACCTGGCAAACACTTCACCATTCTGATTCTTAAACAGTTTATAGTTTGCATCAAAGGATTCATCAATAACAATGGGATTAGTACAAGTGAAGCCAGATAGGGTGGATGGATCCGCTGAAGGTTCCTTTGCAGCAACCCATGTGGTTTTGGGGTACTGCTCAGGTTTCCAGTAAGAGCCATCAGCATTCATTTTCCTTTCGAACCCAACACCCTCTTTCCTAGGGTTTCGGTTTAGGATCTGCCTTTTGAGGACATCACATAGTGTCTGATGCCCTTTGAGACTTTTGTACATCCCTGTTTCAAGTAGTGTCTTCAACCTAGCATTCTCATCAGCAATAGCAGTGGTATCCTCAGCAGAGGGGTTAGTTACCACATCAACAGTTGAAGATATTGCAGTAGTAGCAGCAGCAGAACATTCAGCAACAGAGGTAGCATTATCACACTGCATTTAATACATGGTGGTTCAAATCCTTCCTGAGCGGAACTGATCTGTTTGGCGCGAAGTGACTCGTTTTCCTTTTGAAGATCTTCATGAGCCGCTCTCAATTTCTCAAGATCTTGCTTCCGTTGAAGATAATCATAGGAAAGCCTTTCATGAGTTGTTGAGAGCGTTTCATGACAACTTTCAAGTTCCTCATACTTAACGTGAAGATTTTTTATGTCTTCAATTAAGGACTGAGATCGAGTCATTTCAGCGTCTAACAGATCATCAGTTTTGTCTAATAGTTTTTGAATATGTTCCATAGCTTTCTGTTGTTCAGTTGCAATTTTAGCAAGTGTTTTGTAGCTGGGTTTGGAATCACAATCAGAGTCATCTTCACTAGATGTTTGATAGTGAGTAGTGCGTGTGTTTACCTTGGCACCGCGTGCCATGAAGCAGTAGGTAGGAGCGGATTAGTCCTTGTCATTTGCATCGGTGTCAGTGATGAAGTCGTTGTCTTCAGTGTTGAAGATGGACTTGGCAACGTATGTTGTAGCCAGACTCGCAACGCCAGAATCGGACTCCTCCTCAGACTCCACCTCCGCCTCCTCAGAAGCGGACTCCTCCTCTGAATCCATTTCCTTGCCAACAAACGCACGTGCCTTGCCAGATGAGCTCTTCTTGTGTGATGAAGACTTGGAGGAAGACTTGGAAGAAGACTTTGAGTATTTCTTCTTCTTCTTGTCGTCAGAGTCATAGTCCTTGCTCTTTTTCTTCTTCTTGTTCTCATTGTCCCACTGCGGACACTCAGAGATGTAGTGGCCAGGTTTCTTGCACTTGTGGCATGATCTTTTCTTGTAGTCATGAGCAGAAGCTTCATCAGTCCTTGAGCTTGATCGTGAAGACTTTCTGAAGCCTTTCTTCTTGGTGAATTTTTGGAACTTCTTCACAACCATAGAAAGCTCCTTTCCAATGTCTTCAGGATCATCAGAACTACTGTCAGATTCTTCTTCAGATGTGGAGATAGCTTTTGCCTTCAAGGCACGAGTTCGCCCATAGTTGGGACCGTAGATGTCTCTTTTCTCAGAAAGCTGAAACTCGTGTGTGTTGAGCCTTTCAAGTATGTCAGATGGATCGAGTGTCTTGAAGTCAGAACGTTCTTGAATCATCAAGGCTAGGGTGTCAAACGAGCTGTCAAGTGATCTCAGGAGTGTCCTGACGACTTCATGCTTGATGATCTCAGTGGCGCCGAGAGCTTGAAGCTCATTTGTGATGTCAGTGAGTCGATCAAACGTGAGCTGGACATTCTCATTGTCATTTCTCTTGAAGCGGTTGAAGAGGTTGCGAAGGACACTGATTCTCTGATCTCTGTGGGTTGAGACGCCTTCATTGACCTTGGAGAGCCAGTCCAAGACTAGCTTAGATGTTTCCAAAGCACTTACACGACCATACTTTTCTTTGGTTAGATGACCACAGATGATGTTCTTGGCAGTGGAGTCCAGTTGAATGAACTTCTTGACATCTGCAGCGGTGACACCTTCACCAACCTTGGGAACGCCATTCTTGATGACATACCATAGGTCGACATCAATGGCTTCGAGATGCATGCGCATCTTATTCTTCCAGTAGGGATATTCAGTTCCATCGAAGACGGGGCACGCAGCGGAGACTTTAATTATCCCTACAGTCGACATAGCTAAAACTCCAGGTGGTTAAACCGAATCACACAGAACAAGGGAGTACCTTGCTCTGATACCAATTGAAAGTGTGTTATATCGACTAGAGGGGGGTGAATAGGCGATTTTTATGAGAGTCTTCAAAATGTGGAAGTTTCGAAGACAAACGATAGAAATAAACCTATTACCATGCAGCGGAAGGTAGACTACACTAGGCAAACCATAGTCAAGTATTCAGTGAAGTGAAAGCACAATGACTAATAGCAGCTAGGTAGTAAGGATCAGGTAGGAAGATATTATGAAGCCAATCAGAACAAGCAGTCACTTAGTGAAGACAAAAGATAATGCAATCATACAATGACTTCACAAGGACCAACAGTAAGTAAAGGGAAGGGAAGGATGAAACCAGTGACTTGTTGAAGACAATGATTTGTTGGACCAGTTCCAGTTGCTGTGACAACTGTACGTCTGGTTAGGGCGGCTAGGTATTTAAACCTGAGGAAACACAGTCTCGGACACCCAATCCTGAACATGCAGCTCATGACACCTAGTCCTCACCGTATTCCCCTTGAGATAAGGTCACACAGACCTCGCCCAATCACTCTGGTAAGTCTTCAAGGTAGACTCCCAAACCTTCACAGACTTCATTCACCGGCGATCCACAATGACTCTTGGATGCTCAGAACGAGACGCCTAACCGGCTGGAGGATTCACAGTCCTCAAGTGTAATAAGTCTTCAGATCACACAGACATGAAGACTTAAGTGATGCCTAACACTCTTTCGCTCTGGGTGTTTAGGGCTTTATCCTCGCAAGGAATTCTCTCTCAAGGGCTTCGAGGTGGGTTTCTCTCAAACGGCAAAAGCCGTACTCTAACTCTGAGCAGCCAACCGTTTATGGTTGTAGGGGGTGGGCTATTTATAGCCACTAGGCAACCTGACCTGATTTGTCCGAAATGACCCTGGGTCACTAAGGAACTGACACGTGTTCCAACGGTCAGATTTCAAACACACACGGCAACTTTACTTGGGCTACAAGCAAAGCTGACTTGTCCAACTCTGGACAAGATTCGCTCTCATAGTCTTCACTCGAAGACATAGGATTTTGGTTAAGCATCACTTCAGTCATTCTGACTGGTTCTCTTGGACCCCACTTAACAGTACGGTGGTTCCTATGACTCAACAAAGAAGAAAAAGAACTACGAAAGATCTAAATCTTCGCGCTCCATAGTCTTCATGTGATGTATTCTCTTGTCATAGTCTTTAATGTGAATGTCTTCACATACCGTCTTTGACTTCAATGTCTTCATACATTTTTAGGGGTCATCTCTGGTAGGAAAACCGAATCAATGAGGGACTTCTACCTGTGTTATCCTGCAATTCTCACAAACACATTAGTCCCTCAACTAGGTTTTTCGTCAATACTCCAAAACCAACTAGGGGTGGCACTAGATGCACTTACACATTGTCACTTCGGATGTGCTTGATCTTGACGCCATAGTTCTTCATGGCTTGATTGGCGAAGCGTCTAAATACATCCTGCACTTCAGTCTTGTAGAGGATTATATGCGCCCATGTATATCTTGAATAATCATCAACAATGACGAAGCCATAGAGACAAGCAGTAGTAGTGAGGGTGAGTAGTGAGTAGGGCCGAAGAGGTCCATGTGTAGCAGTTCGAAGGGTTGAGTCGTTGTCATGATTGTCTTCGAGGGATCCGTGGCCCTCATCATCTTTCCAGCTTCGCAGGCACCACATAAGTGATCCTTCTTGAACTTGATGCCCTCGATTCCTATGACGTGCTTCTTCTTTGCAAGAGTGTGCAGGTTCCTCATGCCAGCATGCCCTAGCCTCCGATGCTAGAGCCAGCATTCTGAAGCTTTTGCTGAGAAATCTACCATGTACAAATCATCTTTCCGATACCCTTCAAAGACTAGAGACTTGTCAGATTCCATTAGAACTAGGAAACGATATTTTCCAAATATCACAATCCTGTTCAAATCGCAAAGCATTGAGACAGACATTAAGTTGAAACCAAGGGATTCAACAAGCATCACTTTATCCATGTGTTGATCCTTTGAGATTGCAACTCTACCTAGACCCAATACCTTGCTTTTACCAGTATCAACAAATGTGATGTGACTTTTGTTGGATGGACGTAAGGTTGAGTCCATGAGAAGACTTCGCTTGCCAGTCATGTGATTAGTACATCCACTATCAATAATCCATTCTGAAGCAGCTGGTGTCATACCCTACAGTGCAGTTAGGGGGATAGGCTTCACGAAGAGCATTGTGAAGCATAAACATTTGACGAGCAAGAGGATTATTAAAGCTTAGATCGAGGTTAGGACTGTTAGGGCAAGTAGCAAGAGACTCGAGAACGAAAGACATAATAAGACCATTTGGGCATTTGATCTTGCGCCCTACAAGATGTTTAATGTCCCCAGCAATAGCTTCAGACACATTTGATTTTCGGCTGGAGACCTTTTCCTTCAAAAGAGAGTTAAGCTATCTTAGCCACCCACATCAAGGGTGGCTTCGAAGCAATGAGTCTAAGTGTAGCATCTGAGAACTTTGGCTTTGAAGCCCTAGCAAATAGTCTTGCAGGTGGACAATAGTACTCATAAGAATAAGCAAAGTAGTTTTGGGTCTTATGAACATGGCGGTTTGATGAAACACGCTCGTATTCATAGGCCTAAGTATGGTTTCCCTGCAAAACATTTGCGTTAGTGCGACTCAGGTGAGTCCTCTGTCTGTATGAAGCCTTTGGATCATATGAAGCTTGTGGTCTGGGGTTTGTCTTCTTCACTTGTGGTGTCATGACAACATTCACAGGAAGATTCTCCAGACACTTTTTCGGCACCCAGACTTTCTTCATAGGTGGCCCATTCTTGCAGTTAGTTCCAATATACCTGGCAAACACTTCACCATTCTGATTCTTAAACAGTTTATAGTTTGCATCAAAGGATTCATCAATGACAATGGGATTAACACAAGTGAAGCCAGATAGGGTGGATGGATCCACTGGAGGTTCCTTTGCAGCAACCCATGTGGTTTTGGGGTACTACTCAGGTTTCCAGTAAGAGCCATCAGCATTCAATTTCCTTTCAAACCCAACTCCCTCTTTCCTAGGGTTTCGGTTCAGGATCTGCCTTTTGAGGACATCACATAGTGTCTGATGCCCTTTGAGACTTTTGTACATCCCTGTTTCAAGCAATGTCTTCAACCTAGCATTTTCATCAGCAATAGCAGTGGCATCCTCAGCAGAGGGGTTAGTTACCACATCAACAGTTGAAGATATTGCAAGTGTAGCAGCAGTAGAACATCCAACAACAGAAGTAGCGTTATCACGCTCAATGCATTTAAGACATGGTGGTTCAAATCCTTCCTGGGCGGGACTGATCCGTTTGGCGCTAAGTGACTCATTTTCCTTTTGAAGATCTTCATGAGCCGCTCTCAATTTCTCAAGATCTTGCTTCCTTTGAAGATAATCATAGGAAAGCTTTTCATGAGTTGTTGAGAGCATTTCATGACGACTTTCAAGTTCCTCTTACTTAACATGAAGATTTTTTATGTCTTCCATTAAGGACTGAGATCGAGTCATTTCAGTGTCTAACAGGTCATCGCTTTTGTCTAACAGTTTTTGAATATGTTCCATAGCTTTTTGTTGTTCAGTTGCAATTTTAGCAAGTGTTTTGTAGCTGGGTTTGGAACCACAATCAGATTCATCTTCACTGGATGTTTGATAGTGAGTAGTGTGTGAGTTTACCTTGGCACCACGTGCCATGAAGCAGTAGGTGGGAGCGGAGTTGTCCTTGTCATTAGCATCGGCGTCGGTGATGAAGTCATTGTCTTCAGTGTTGAAGATGGACTTGGCAACATAGGCTGTAGCCAGACTTGCAATGCCAGAATCGGACTCCTCCTCAGACTCCACCTCCGCCTCCTTAGAAGCAGACTCCTCCTCTGAATCCATTTCCTTGCCAACAAACGCACGGGCCTTGCCAGATGAGCTCTTCTTGTGTGTTGAAGACTTTGAGGAAGACTTGGAAGAAGACTTTGAGTATTTCTTCTTCTTCTTGTCGTGAGAATCATATTCCTTGCTCTTCTTCTTCTTCTTCTTCTTCTTCTTCTTCGTCTTCTTCTTTTTGTTCTCATTGTCCCACTGCGGACACTCAGAGATGTAGTGACCAGGTTTCTTGCACTTGTGGCATGTTCTCTTCTTGTAGTCATGAGCAGAAGCTTCATCATTCCTTGAGCTGGATCGTTAGGACTTTCTGAAGCCTTTCTTCTTGGTGAATTTCTGGAACTTCTTCACAAGCATAGCAAGCTCCTTTCCAATGTCTTTAGGATCATCAGAACTGCAGTCAGATTCTTCTTCAGATGAGGAAACAACTTTTGCCTTCAAGGCACGAGTTCGGCCATAGTTGGGACCGTAGATGTCTCTTTTCTCAGACAGTTGAAACTCATGTGTGTTGAGACTTTCAAGTATGTCAAACGGATCGAGTCTCTTGAAGTCAGGGCGTTCTTGAGTCATCAGGGCTAGGGTGTCAAACGAGCTGTCAAGTGATCTCATGAGTGTCTTGACGATTTCATTCTTGGTGATCTCAGTAGCACCAAGAGCTTGAAGCTCATTTGTGATGTCAGTGAGTCGATCAAACATGAGCTAAACATTCTCATTGTCGTTTCTTTTGAAGCGGTTGAAGAGGTTGCGAAGGACACTGATCCTTTGATCTCTCTGGGTTGAGACGCCTTCATTGACCTTGGAGAGCCAGTCCCAGACTAGCTTAGATGTTTCCAGAGCACTCACACGGCCATACTTCCCTTTGGCCATACTTCCCAGAGTTCTCAAAAACCACAGATGATATTCTTGGCAGTGGAATCCAGTTGAACAAACTTCTTGACATCAGCAGCGGTGACACCTTCACCAGCCTTGGGGACGCCATTCTTGACGACATACCAGAGGTCGGCATCAATGGCTTCAAGATGCATGCGCATCTTATTCTTCCAGTAGGGATATTCAGTTCCATCGAAGACGGGGCACGCAGCGGAGACTTCGATTATCCCCGCAGTTGACATAGATAAAACTCCAGGTGGTTAAACCGAATCACACAAAACAAGGGAGTACCTTGCTCTGATACCAATTGAAAGTGCTAGTGATCGACTAGAGGGGGGTGAATAGGCGATTTTTATGAAAGTGTTCAAAACATGGAAGTTTCAAAGACAAGCGATAGAAATAAACCTATTACCATGCAACGGAAGCTAGACTACACTAGGCAAGCCATAGTCAAGTATACAATGAAGTGAAAGCACAAAGACTAATAGCAGCTAGGCAGTATGGATCGGGATGGAAGATAGTATGAAGCCAATCAGAACAAGTAGTCACACAGTTAAGACAAAAGGATAATGCAAACAGGCAATGACTTCACAAGGGTTAACTGCAAATAAAGAGATGGGAAGGATAGAACCAGTGGCTCGTTGAAGACAATGATTTGTTGGACCAGTTCTAGTTGCTGTGGCAATTGTACGTCTGGTTAGGGAGGCTGAGATTTAACTCAGAAGACCGCGTCTTCACCTTATTCCCCTTGAGCTAAGGACACCCAGTCCTCGCCCAATCACTCTGGTAAGTCTTCAAGGTAGACTTCCAAACCTTCACAGACTTCGTTCACCGGCGATCCACAATGACTCTTGGATACTCAGAACGCGACGCCTAACTGGCTGGAGGATTTACAGTCCTCAAGTGTAATAAGTCTTCAGATCACACAGACTGGAAGACTTCAGTGATGCCTAACACTCTTTGGCTCTGGGTGTTTAGGGCTTTGTCCTCGCAAGGATTTCTCTCTCAAAGGCTTCGAGGTGGGTTGCTCTCAAACGACAAAAGCCGTGCACTAACTCTGAGCAGTCAATTAATTTATGGTGTAGGGGGTGGGCTATTTATAGCCACTAGGCAACCCGACTTGATTTGTCCGAAATGACCCTGGGTCACTAAGGAACTAACACGTGTTCCAACGGTCAGATTTCAAACACACACGACAACTTTACTTGGGCTACAAGCAAATCTGACTTATCCAACTCTGGATACAATTTGCTCTCATTGTCTTCGATCGAAGACATAGGATTTTGGTTAAGCATCACTTTAGTCATTCTGACTGGTTCACTTGGACCCCACTTAACAGTACGGTGGTTCCTATGACTCAACAAAGAAGAAAAGGAAACAACGAAACAACTAAGTCTTCGTGCTCCATAGTCTTCACGCGATGTCTTCTCTTGTCATAGTCTTGAACGTGATTGTCTTCACATACCACTTGTGTCTTCATACATTTTTAGGGTTCATCTCCGGTAGGAAAACCGAATCAATGAGGGACTTCTACCTGTGTTATCCTGCAATTCTCACAAACACATTAGTCCCTCAACCAGGTTTATCGTCAATACTCCAAAACCAACTAGGGGTGGCACTAGATGCACTTACACTAGGGTTGTCCGTATCTTCCATGTTAGGTGGGTTATTCTCAAGAGGAGTGGCTCCGCTCCTCACTCATGAGAAAATGGCTGGTCATCGGGATGCCCAGTCCCATGCTTTATGCAAATCAAATCAAAATAATTGCAAACAAAACTCCCCCTGAGACTCTTGTTAGTTGGAGGCACTCGTTGCTTCTAGAAAGCCATGGATTGATGCTTGTTGGTGGAGGGGGAGTATAAACTTTACCATTCTGTTTGGGAACCGCCTATAATGTGTGTAGCATGGAAGATATCGCCATCTCTTGGTTGTTATGTTAACAATGAAAGTATACTGCTCAAAATATTATTCATCTCTATTTTAAAACCGGGCTCTGGCACCTCTACAAATCCCTGCTTCCCTCTGCGAAGGGCCTATCTATTTACTTATATGTTGAGTCATTTGCATTCATTACTGATTAGTTTACATCGAGTATGACTTGACTGGATCTCTTTTACCATGAATTACAATGTCTAGTCAGTCCTTGATTTTTAAAGGTGCTCTGCATTTATGTTTTGCAGTCTCAGAAAGGGCTAGCGAGATACCATCTTGTTATATCATATTATGATTGTTTTGAGAAAGTGTTGTCATCCGAGATTTATTATTATTGCTCGCTAGTTGATTATGCCATTGATATGAGTAAACATGAGACCTAAGAGTTATTGTGAATATGGTTAGTTCATAATCTTTGTTGAAAACTTGAATGCTGGCTTTACATATTTACAACAACAAGAGCAAACAGAGTTTGTAAAAGTTTTTCTTTATCACTTTCAGTTTGTCAACTGAATTTCTTGAGGACAAGCAAATGTTTAAACTTGGGGGAGTTGATACGTCTCCGTTGTATCTACTTTTCCAAACACTTTTGCCCTTGTTTTGGACTCTAGCTTGCATGATTTGAATGGAAATAACCCGGACTGACGCTGTTTTCAGCAGAATTGCCATGGTGTTATTTATGTGCAAAAACAAAAGTTCTCGGAATGACCTAAAACTTCACGGAGATTTTTTTTGGAAATAATAAAAAATACTGGCAAAAGATCAAGACCAAGGGGCTCACACCCTAGCCACGAGGGTGGGGGGCGCGCCTGCCCCCCTGGGCGCGCCCCCTACCTCGTGGGCCCCCTGGAGCTCCTCCGACCTCAACTCCAACTCTATATATTCGTGTTCGGAGAGAAAAAAATCAGAGAGAAAGATTCATCGCGTTTTACGATACGGAGCCGCCGCCAAGCCCTAAACTCTCTCGGGAGGGCTGATCTGGAGTCCGTTCGGGGCTCCGGAGAGGGGAATCCATCGCCATCGTCGTCATCAACCATCCTCCATCACCAATTTCATGATGCTCACCGTCGTGCGTGAGTAATTCCATCGTAGGCTTGCTGGACGGTGATGGGTTGGATGAGATTTATCATGTAATTGAGTTAGTTTTGTTAGGGTTTGATCCCTAGTATCCACTATGTTCTAAGATTGATGTTGTTATGACTTTGCTATGCTTAATGCTTGTCACTAGGGCCCGAGTGCCATGATTTCAGATCTGAACCTATTATGTTTTCATGAATATATGTGAGTTCTTGATCCTATCTTGCAAGTCTATAGTCACCTACTATGTGTTATGATCTGGCAACCCCGAAGTGACAATAGTCGGGACCACTCCCGGTGATGACCGTAGTTTGAGGAGTTCATGTATTCGCTATGTGTTAATGCTTTGGTCCGGTACTCTATTAAAAGGAGGCCTTAATATCCCTTAGTTTCCGCTAGGACCCCGCTGCCACGGGAGGGTAGGACAAAAGATGTCATGCAAGTTCTTTTCCATAAGCACGTATGACTATATTCAGAATACATGCCTACATTACATTGATGAATCGGAGCTAGTTCTGTGTCACCCTAGGTTATGACTGTTACATGATGAACCACATCCGGCATAATTCTCTATCACCGATCCATTGCCTACGAGCTTTCCATATATTGTTCTTCGCTTATTTACTTTTCCGTTGCTATTGTTATCATCACTACAAAATACCAAAAACATTACTTTTGCTATCGCTACCTTTTGATACCATTACCACTACTATCATATTACTTTGCTACTAAATAACTTGCTGCAGATATTAAGTTTCCAGGTGTGGTTGAATTGACAACTCAGCTGCTAATACTTGAGAATATTCTTTGGCTCCCCTTGTGTCGAATCAATAAATTTGGGTTGAATACTCTACCCTCGAAAACTGTTGCGATCCCCTATACATGTGGGTTATCAGAGTGCATGTAGGAGAGGACATAAATAGTAGGACTGGGGTTAACTAGCAGCAACAGGTCTCAAAAACTAAAGGGAGAACACAGATGAAAGCTACAGAATATGTATCGTTTGTACTCAAGATTAACTAGATGGCACAGAAAAGTATTAAAGAAAAACATAGGTAATACTAGAAGTGGTATAATACTATAATCACCAGCCTGTGGGATAGCATTGAATGATGGATGATAACTATGGAACAATGTTACCTAAAGAACAAGTCTCTTAGCTGAACAATTGAACAATGTTAACTCTGAACAAGACCCACAAGGGATCAACATGAATATACAGTGAAATGTGATAATCTATTTTCCATGCTTAGATGAATAATAAAGCCATAAATGTTGCACACAAGTAAGATGAGGGTACAACCTATCTGGCCACCATCCATAGGAGTGAGCATCATGTGCTGACTTATCGATGGCCCTGTAGTTGTTGTGGTTGTCCATGTCGGGCACGTGCATTCGATGCAGGGAACTGTTGAGTGGGGACTATATCTCCCTTTTGGTGTATGCTTCCCTTGTTGGAGCAGCTGCGGTGAGTCGGAAGACTGTGTGGCTGAAAGATGCAGAAAATGCATAATGTTAAGAACGACACATCTCCCTGATGTGAAGAAATACCCTAAGAGATCAACAGCAAGGTACGAGAGTGGTCACACATCTGTTGACTGAAGACTAAATTGGGGTCACGCGGTTTTATTTTATTTTATTTTGGTACTGTCCGATCTACACCGAATGGCTTGATGGCCGTCTTGTGCTTCCCAGCTGACACTGTTCGGAATCTTCCTCGAAGAGCCAGCGACCACCGGCAGAGCAGCCTGCCTCCGTCGTCCGTGGCTCCGACCAAAACCCCTCTCCCCGCCCCACCGCACTATCGTGGTTGCGCCGCCCCCGGGCCAATCCACAAAGACTCGCCGTCATCCGAATCCGGTGGCGGCAATACCATCAACCGACGCAATTCTAAGATAGCCATCTAAGCGTTGCTTCCGCGGTGAACTTGTGCCCCCGCACCCTTACGTTAGACACCAGCCAACCGGCAGCCTAGAAGCTCCGCCGCCTCAAGGGGTGCTGCTTCCCATTGGGAATCGATTGGCCCAGAATAAAATTCAGACAACTAACGCCTAAATAAAGTGATTTGAGATGAGGGTGCCACCTATCTGGCGGCCCAGTGAAGTAGGCAGCTCCAGCTACCGAGTTAGTGAGGCTGGCGCGGTTGCGGTGACTCCCGGCAGCAGGGAAGCAGAGGTGCCGCGACAATCGATGGCTACGGGGAAGCAGCGCCGGGGCTCTGGACAGATCCGAAGTTGGAGCCACTCTGATGCCGTGAACAACGGCGGGGGTGAATCAGCTCCGGTACGGTTCACGCGGCCATCGTCGACGCAGCTCCGGCAGCACGGAGTAAGATGCACACAGCCCAGTGCACAATTGCAAATGGACAGCGTCTCCGGCTTTAGGGAGGAGGGTGGCTGTGAATTTTGTGCGGTGGGGGCGCCATGGAGGAGGGCTAAGGTTTCGCGGCTCGGGAAAAGGGAGCTTCCGGGGAGAAGGTGATTTGGCGCCCACGAGGTATGAATGGGGAATTGGGAGGGGGAACCATGTCTTATGGATGCATTTGTCTAAAATGTGGGGGGAGTTATAGGTCTACCCCTACCTTTAGGCTTCTCGGTTTGGGTCTGTGTACTGAGGGTCAGGGATAGTAGAGTAACTTTGCTTCTCCCAAATTGTGGGTGCGAGCGATTTCGGGCGAGGAGGCCGTGTTTTGAAATATAGTGGGCGCGAGCGATTTTGGGTGGGAGGCCGTGTTTTGAAATAGTGGGCGTGACCTATTTCGGGCAAGGAGGGCGTGTTTTGAAATAGTGGGTGTCGGCGTTCTGGGAACGGGGGTCCCCAGACTTGCCTGCCTGCGGCCTGCGGCGTGGCTCAAAGGGGGCCCGACACGGCCCATCTTCACCAACACAAGACTCAAGACCCTCGCGAGGGGCCAAGCCTCGCGGGGCGGACGACACGGACCATCCTCCGGCACGGCCTCGTCAAGCTGGCTCATGAGGAGGCGGAGAGATCAAGGCAGGGTACCTCGCGAGGTGCCCGTGACGCGAGCAATGACGACTCAGGGCGCCAGGCGGGTGCCAGCCCGCGCAGCGTCCTCCTTTCCTCTTTGGTGCAAAGGGGGCAAGCGCAGCCGTGGAGTACCGAGGCATTAGGCAAAGGTTGCCATTTCGGTGCAACGAGACCAAGACCAGGAGGACTACGAGATGGAGGTCACCGTGGAGCCCAAGACGGCGTCATCACCAGAGCTTTGCACAGGCGAAGACTGCTTTTGTCAGGATAGTTGATACTTGATGCCCCCCTTCAAATTAGCCCGCCATTGTTGGCTCCCTTCCCGCTCGATAGTTGGGAAGAGGACCAGGGCCTCTATAAATAGGACTAGCCACCCCCAGGGTAGTGGAGATCGAGAACCAGCCACCCACATAGCAAGCCGACAAGTAAGAGTAAGGCAGTGAGAGAGAGAGAGAGAAGGAGAAAGGTGGCTGAACTCCTCCCAGCAGTTCATCACCCCATCCAAGAACAGACCCTCGCGAGGTTGTTCTTCTTTGTATTGCTCATCATCATCAGCCCCAAGAGGCAATCCACCCACCAAACACTGGAGTAGGGTATTACACCACAACGGTGGCCCGAACCAGTATAAACCTTGTGTCTCTTGCGTAGTTCTTTCAGTAGTCTAGGTCTTTGCGAGACGGAGAGGTAGAGGGCGTAATCTCCGCGCGCACCCCAATGTTCGAACCTTAAGGGTCTGCCGGAACCCGAAATCCGACATTTGGCGCGCCAGGTAGGGGTGCACCGGAGTTCATCTTCCACCGCACCGTTCTCCTCCGACCGTCGCGTCCATGTCCGATGCTCGTCGGGCCCGCGCCGAGCGCTGGGCCGCCATCGCTTCCCGCGCCGCCCAGACGGCGCCCGTCGGCGGACATCCTCATCATTCCCCGTCATCTGCCATCAACGCCGCCACTGGCCCAGCGGGGGGCGAGCAGCAAGCGTCGTCTCAGCATCCATCCGCGCGGCAAGATGGTTGCACCGCTACTCCATCGCTCGCACCAGCTGGATCTTCGCCCCACGCGCTTAGCGCGCCCATGGAGGCTCGGGCTGCACTCATCGCGGCAAATGAGCTCCTACGCTGCCGCCCCGCCGACGATGTCTACGGGGAATGGCTCGACCGCGTCGCCGAGCTCGTCCGCGCCGTAGGGGGCTCTCCTGCATCGTCCTATCGCGCTACACCAACACCCCCGGTCGTCGCAGCCCTCCTGGTCGGCTCGCAGGCGCCGCCCACAAGTCACCACGTCAAGCCATTCGTCCGCCGGGTCAGTGCCGCTTCCACGCGGCAGGGGGCTCCCCCGGATCGGACGGCGCCCGAGACCGGCCTGACCTTCAGTTCGGAGGACCACCCCTCCAACTCGGCCTGCTCGGGCACGCTCCCCATGTTGTGCACCCCCACCATCTGCCAGGTGGACGTCACCAGAACCCTCGTTGATGGCGGCGCGGGCCTCAGCGTGCTCTCGGTCGAGGCCTTCAACCTCCTCCGCATACCCCTGGAACGGCTGCAACCCAGCCGGCCCTTATCAGGTGTCGGGGGCAAGTCGTCCAGTTCCTTGGGGCAGATCCGGCTGCCCGTGACCTTCGGCACCTATGAAAACTTCCGCACGGAGCTCGTTGACTTCGACATCGCCCCCATCGGCGTCCCGTACAACACCATCCTCGGCTACCCAGCGCTGGCCGAATTCATGGTCGCGACGCACCCGGCGTACAACCTCATGAAGATGCCCAGGAGCAGCGGTGTCCTCAACGTGCACGGGGACACCGGAGACATGCTGCGGGCGCTCAAGCTTGCCTTCAAGACGGTGGCGTCGGCACAGCCGGCCGACTTGGAGACCCCCGGGCCCAAGGGGGCTGCACCCGCCAAGAAGAAGCAGTTGTTCACCCAAGACAAGGCAGAAACCAAGCAGATACCCGTCGATGAGGACGGGTCCACCAACGCCACTTTCACCATAGGCGCCCACCTCAAACCCGAGCAGGAGGAGGCCCTGGTCGGGTTCCTGTGCGCAAACAAGAAGGTATTCGCTTGGGAGCCGGACCAGTTGGCAGGGATCCCCAGGAGTGTAATCGAGCATCACCTCAACATGTGCCCCAACGTGCGCCCTGTGAAGCAGAAGGCCAGGCGGCAGTCCTCAGAAAAGAAGGCCTTCATCGTCCAAGAGACCCGCAAATTAGAGGCCGCTGGGGTCATCCGCGAGGTCCGATACCCAAATTGGTTGGCCAACTCTGTCGTTGTGCCAAAGAAGGGAGGGAAGGAGCGTATGTGTGTCGACTTCACCAACCTCAACAAAGCATGCCCACAAGATCCATTCCCGCTCCCCCGCATCGACCAGATCGTTGATTCCACTGCGGAATGCGACTTGCTATGCTTCCTGGATGCCTTCTTTGGGTATCACCAGATCAAGATGGTTGTAGAAGACGTCGAGAAGACGGCCTTCCTGACACCGTGTGGGGTATACTGCTACACGTGCATGCCATTTGGGCTGCGTAACGCAGGGGCAACCTTTCAGCGGCTGATGCACATCACCTTGGGCCCGCAGCTCGGGAAGAATGTTGAAGCTTACGTTGATGACATTGTGGTAAAGTCTCGGGAGGCCGGGACCTTGATACAGGACTTGGAGGAAACCTTCGCGAGCCTCAACGCAGTGAACTTACGGCTCAACCCAGAGAATTGTGTGTTCGGAGTCCCTTCGGGCAAGCTCTTGGGTTTCCTCGTGTCCCATCGAGGCATCAAGGCTAACCCAGAGAAGGTCAAGGCGGTGGAGGACATGAGCCCGCCAAAGACCCTCAAAGAAATGCAGAAGCTCACGGGGCGCGTGACCGCACTAGGGCGCTTCATCTCCAAGCTGGAAGAACGAGCCTTGCCTTTCTTCCAGCTAATGAAGAAAAAGGGGCCCTTCGAGTGGACTGAAGAGGCCGACAAGGCATTCCGGGATCTCAAGAGATACCTGACCAGCCCACCGGTCATGGTGGCTCCGCGCCCTCAGGAGCCCCTGGTGCTTTACCTCGCCACCACTCCCTACTCCGCCAGCGCAGCCTTGGTGGCAGTCAGAAAGGAGCGCCGAATCAAAACCACGGCAGCAGCCCGGGACAAGGCAGAACAGGGACAAGGAAGGCCTACAGAAACCGCCACCGCGGCTGAGGAGGATCAGCCGCCACAGAGGGGCGCACCAGAGGCGGAAGAGGCCCCCCTTCCAGATGGCCAGTCTCAGGAGGTCTCATTGCCTCAAGAGGCGCCACGGTCTCCGGAAGGAGCCACCAGCACTGACGCACTCCACCTCGTTGAGCACCCAGTGTACTTCGTCAGCACAGTGTTGTGGGATGCAAGAGCACGGTACCCCATGCCTCGGAAAGTCCTCCTCGCGCTACTGGTGGCTTCGCGCAAGCTGCAACACTATTTTCAGGGTCAACCCATCAAGGTCGTCTCGTCATACCCCCTGGAAAGAGTGCTCAGGAGCCCTAATTCAACTGGAAGGGTTGCTGAGTGGAACATAGAACTGCAAGCGTTTCAGCTCGAATTCAGCACGACCAGGGTCATCAAGGGAGCAGCGTTGGTGGATTTTGTGGCAGAGTGGACGGAGGCGCCAGGCCTCAAGGCCTCGAGGCACCAGAAGGCTGGGTCATGTACTTTGATGGGGCGTTCTCCAGGCATGGCGCTGGGGCTGGGGCGGTGCTTATATCGCCCACACGAGATAAGCTCTATTACGCCGTGCAACTATGCTTCCAGCAAGGCGAAAAGGTCTCCAACAACATAGCGGAGTATGAAGGTTTAATAGCGGGCTTGAAGGCCGCGGCTGCCCTGGGAGTGAAACACCTCACCATCAAGGGCGATTCTCAGCTCCTTGTCAATTTCTCCAATAAGGTGTACGAGCCGAAGGATGAGCACATGGAAGCCTACCTGGCGGAAGTCCGCAAGATGGAAAAGCAATTATGGGGGTTGGAGTTGCAGCATGTGCCCCGTGGCACCAATCAGGAGGCCGACGACATCGCCAAACGTGCGTCCAGACGGTTACCCCAGGAGCCTGGCGTTTTCGAGGAGCGGCTCTTCAAGCCCTCAGCTCTGCCGACGTTATCAAACACGACTCAGCCCTGGGAGGAGCTCCCCCAGCCACCTGCCTCAGGAGCTCCGACCTGTGGTCCGGCCTCAGGAGCGCGCCTGCTCCTAACGATGGAACCTCAGGAGGGATGTTGGATCACGGAGCTCCGGAGCTACTTAGCGCAAGGGACCTTGCCAGAGAAGGAGGAGGAAGCGGAGCGAGTTGCACGCCAGGCCACGACATACTGCATCAAAGACGGAGAGCTCTACCGGAAGCGACCAAACGATGTATCCCTGCGCTGCATCTCCAGGGAGCAAGGGAAGGAACTACTGGAAGATATACACGGCGGAGACTGCGGACATCATTCATCATCGCGAACCCTCGTCAGCAAGGCGTTCCACAGTGGGTTTTATTGGCCCACCGCACTCAATGACGCCGTGGAACTAGTGAAAGCTTGTGAAGCCTGCCAGTTCCACGCCGAGCAGATCCATCAGCCAGCAGGAGGCTTGCAGACTATCCCCCTTTCGTGGCCATTCGCAGTCTGGGGGCTGGACATCTTGGGCCCGTTTCCTCGGGCGCCAGGGGGCTACCGCCACCTCTACGTTGTCGTGGACAAATTCACCAAGTGGGCTGAAGTAGAGGCTGTCCGCACCATTCCTGCGGGTTCCGCGGTCAAGTTCATCAAGGGCATCGTAAGCTGGTTCGGGGTGCCGAATAGCATCATCACGGACAACGGTTCGCAGTTCACCAGTAACCTCTTTAAAACATACTGTGCTAACCTTGGAACGCAGATATGCTACACCTCGGTGGCGCTCCCTCGAAGCAACGGCCAGGCCGAGCGAGCCAACGCGGAGGTCCTGAGGGGCCTCAAGACCAGGACGTTCAAGAAGAAGCTGGAGGCCTGTGGCAGAGGTTGGTACAACGAGCTTCAGTCCATGCTGTGGTCCATCCACACCACCGCGACCAAACCGACTGGAGAGACCCCATTCTTCCTGGTCTACGGAGCGAAAGCGGTCCTCCCTCACAAGGTCAGACGTTGCTCCGTGCAGGTCCTGGCGTTCGACGAGGCGCAGCAGGACGCCATGCGGGGGATGGACCTCGTGCTGGGGGAGGAACGTCGCCGAGAAGCCGCGCTGCGAGCGGCGAGGTACCAGCAAGCGCTGCGGCAATATCACTGCCGCAACATCCGTCACAGGACTCTCGAGGTAGGAGACCTCGTGCTCAGGCCGGTTCTCTCCAGGGAGGGACTGCACAAGCTCTCTCCCATGTGGGAGGGCCCGTTCAAGGTTGTTCATGTTTCCAGGCCCGGCTCCGCGCGCTTGGAGACTCAGGAGGGAGTGCCAGTCCAGAATGCATGGAACATCCAGCACCTCCGGAGGTTCTACCCTTGAAAAGGCCTAGAGCCTGTGAAGCAAGGCGAGTGCCTGTGAAGCTATCGCGTTTTGGAAAAGGCCCGGAGCCTGTGAAGCAAGGCGAGTGCCTGTGAAGCTATCGCGTTTTGGAAAAGGCTCGGAGCCTGTGAAGCAAGGCGAGTGCCTGTGAAGCTATCGCGTTTTGGAAAAGGCCCGGAGCCTGTGAAGCAAGGCGAGTGCCTGTGAAGCTATCAC